>NW_024070190.1:27249739-27401253 GCF_014754425.2 Oryx dammah
AGAGAGAGACAGCGCGTGAGAGAGAGAGAGACAGCGCGTGAGAGAGAATGAGAAAAAGAGTGTAAAAGAGTGAGAGTGTGAGAGTGTGAAAGAGTGTGAGAGAGAGAGTGAGAGCGAGAGAGAGTGTGTGTGTGTGTGTCTACTGCAGAGAAGTCTGGGTGAGATTGAGGTACCCAGGCAGAGGGATTAGAATAGTCAGAGAAGGGGTTTTAAAAATTCAAGCTGAGAGTTTGAAGAACTAAGAATAAAGAGGGGAGACTGCAGAGGAACTGACTGAAGCAGAAGCTGGAGAGGGACACAGAGGGCAGGGCAGGGCGAGTCTTCTCAGCAGAGCGGGGAAATTCAGGCGTTTCTAAGCAAGCACTGGCACGCTGCCTTCAGCAGGAGTACCAGGATGGACATCTGCTTTTGGGAAGACCTCTGTGGCTTCAGTGTAGAGGATGGGAGGGCACTGGAATTAGGAACCAAAGAAACCCAGGGAGGCTTTGGTAGTGGTCTAAGCAGAGTGGCAACACTTTACAGAAGGGACTGTTTGTGAGGTCCTGGACCAGTAGACGCAGAGAAACCCATGGTCTTAGTGTGACTTTCCACTCAAGGGCTTTTGCTTTTACCTTCATCACAAAGGTCAGGGAAGGGAAAGCTACCTGCTTACACAGGACAAGGCTTCAATTGCTCATGACACAAGTTTTATATTAGAACTTTCTGCATCTGCCAGTGAAAGAAAATATAGCTCCAGTGGCTTACACGAACTGGACTTTCTGCCCTGCTCCCCAAAGAAAGGTGGTTGGTTCAAAGGAATCAAAGCAGATGCCACTTTTGGGGTCTCCCTCATTGTCTCATGGAGGCTGCGGCAGCTGCATCCATTATGCATTCAAAGCAGGAGGAAGAATAAGTGAGAAAGCCTGTGCTGGCTTTCTGTGACTTTATGTACCCTTGTAGCAGAAAAGAAAAATATTTTACAAATGACCTTTCCCAAATGATTCTGCTTAGTCCTCACAGACACTGGCTACCCCAGCTGCATGGGAAGCTGGGTGGCAAGCATCAAGTTTGAGGACCATCTGCAAGGAGGTAGAAAGGGAGAAGGGTGCTGGTAATGGTGATTCAGCAGCCAATCAGCCACAAGTGTCTTATGCTGGAGGGGAAAGGGGAGGGTGTGGAGGCAAGCATACAGCAGGGGTCAGCCACAGTCGTGAATTTTATGAAAGGTTTGCTGGGAAACTACATTTAAGAAAATATATATGGTGACTACGATTCCCTTGACAGCACGACTGAGTGATTTGCAACGTACTTGCATTTCATGGCCCTGGTTCCAAGTACTGTCGCTCGCTTTCATGTCAGACACTTGAGTTGTTTCAAAATCACCAGACTGGTCTGGTATTAAATTGCACATATGTACATTCACATGCAGACCTTTCAGGAGCCCCCAGTAGTATGGTGAGAAGCACGCTTGCTCTTCTGATGGCTGTGGCCTCAGCACTGTCGATTTGTTGGGGCAAATGCTTCTTTCTAAGACTGGAACTCCAGGAAGATTAAAACTACCCTCTGCCCCAGGTCTTTTGCCATAGATCTGAAGTCTAAATTCCTTGAAAGTAGTTTTATGCCCATGGTATCATATGATTCTCATGGCAGTCGTGCAAAGCAGGCTTGGCTCACCATTTTAGAAGAGGAAACCGACCCCAAAATGAAATGATTTGCTTGTAGTGTGTGAAGGTAAGCAGCCCTGCTCCAAAGGAAGACTTCTGGGTTCAGATCCAGGCTCCTCCTAATGCTGGGCGACTCAGAAGACTTTGAAGTGAGGCCACTGAAATACAGGAGGAAGACCACTATTGATAAATGGAACTATAATTCTAGCTTAGGAAAATCTGGGAAGACTCTTGTGTGTCTATGTGATAATAAATCACCCTAAAACTTAGTCACATAAGCCACCAATTGTTTTATCATGCTCATGTATTCTGTGGTTCAAGAACCAAGGTCATAGTAGGGATAGTCTGTCTGCTCTATGATACGTGGGGCCTAGCTGGGAAGAGTTAAATGTTTGAGTTGCTCCATTACTGGAAACTGAAGACTTTCAACTTACGCGTCTAGTCCCTGAAAAGGAATGACTCCAAAGTGGGTTCAGATGGGACTATTGACTTACACACCTGTGTATGGTTTCTCAAAGTGGCCAGGGCATTCCATTTTATAAATTTAATTTTTAAAGTATAATTGATTTATAATGTTGTTAGCTTCAGTGTTCAGCAAAGTGATTTAGCTATACATATGTGCTGTGCTCAGTTGCTCAGTCGTGTCCAACTCTTTGCTACCCCATGGACTGTAGCCCACCAGGCTCTTCTGTCCATGGGGATTCTCCAGGCGAGAATACAGGAGTGGGTTGCTATGCCCTCCTCCAGGGGATCTTCCCAACCCAGCAACTGAACCCAGGTCTCCCACATTGCAGGCAGATTCTTTACTGTCTGAGCCACGAGGGAAGCCCCAGCTATACATATACACATATCCATTCTTTTTGTATTCTTTTCCCATATAGGTTATTGCAGATTATTGATTAGAGTTCCCTGTGCTATACAGTAGATCCTTGTGATTAGTTCATTCATTTTTGTGGTTGAGTAATATTCCATTGTATGTATATATCACATCATCTTTATTCTTCTGTTGATGGACATTTAAGTTGCTTTCCTGTTTTAGCTATAGTAAATAGCGCTGCAGTGAACATTGGGGTGCCTGTATCTTTTCAAAGTATGATTTTTTTCTGGATGTATGTCCAGGATTGGTATTTTTGGATCATACAAAATAGTTTTGTTTCTAGTTTTTGAAGGACCTCCATACTGTTCTTTATAATACTTGTACCAAGTTACATTCCCACCAAAAGTGTGGAAGGGTTCCCTTTTGTCCTTATCCTCTTCAGCATTTATTGTTTGTAGACATTGTGGTAATGGCCATTCTGACCAGTGTGAGGTGATACTTCCCTATTGTCTTTTCTAGTTTGACGATGTTTATTTTACAGTTTTTGTTGATGTAATTTAATACCTAAAATTTCAACATTTTTAAATGCACAACTCGGTATGTAATATATTCACTGGTTTTTAGTATATGTGCAACGTTGTTCAAACATTGCCACTATCTCATTCCAGAATATTTCCATCACCTCAGAAATGATACCCAGTACCTCTTATCAGTCACTTTCAGTTCCCATTATTCCTTTACCTGAAAAGCACTAATCTACTTTATGACTTCATGGCTTTGCCTATTAGGACATTTCATATACGTGGAGTTGTATAGCATCTGTTACTTTGTGAATGACTTCTTTTGTGTAGCATAATGTCTTCAAGGATGAGTATGTTGCAGGGTGTCAGCCCTTCATTCCTTTCAGTGGATGAATAACACTCCATTGCATGACTGCTTTGTTTATAAATTGATGAACTGATGGACATTTAGGTTGTCTCTACTTTCTGTCTATTATGAATAATGGTACTATGAACATTTGAGGATAATATTTTTGTGTGAACATGTTTTCAGTTCTCTTGGGTGTATACCAAGGACTGGAATTGTTGGGTCATATGGAAACTCTGTTTGAATTTTTAAGGACCTGCCAGAGAGTTTACCACCATGATTGCATTATTGCAAGTCAGTTGTATAAGAGGATTCCAATTTTTCCAAATCCTTGCTAACACTTTCTATTTCTAGTGTTCTTGATTATTCCATCCTAGTGGGTGTGTAGTGGTATCTCATGGTGGTTCTGACGTGCATTTCCCTAATGAGTGATAATATTGACCATCATTTCATGCACGTTTTGGTCACTTGTATAATCTCTTGGTAGATATGGTTATTCATATGCTTGCATAGTTTGTAATTAAGTTCTTTTTTTTTTTAAATTGGAGTATAGTTGCTTTACAAATTTGTGTTAGTTTCTGTTATACAGCCTAGTGAATCATTTATATGCATACATATATCCCCTCTTTTTTGGATTTCCTTCCCATTTAGGTCACCACAGAACAACAAATAAAGTTCTCTGTGCTATTCAGTAGGTTCTAATTAGTTATCAATTTCATACATGGTGGTGTGTATATATGTCAATCGCAATCTCCAAATTTATCCCCCTCCTCCCTTTCCCACCTGGTGTCCATATGTTTATTCTGTCTCTATTCTGCTTTGCCAATGGGTTCATCTGTACCATTTTTCTAGATTCCACATAGGCATTAATATATATTTGTTTTTCTCTTTATGACTGACTTCTTTCTGACAGTCTCTAGGTCCATCCACATCTCTCCAAATGGCACAATTTTGTTTCTTTTTATGGCTGAGTAATGTTCCATTGTATACACATACCATAAATTCTTTATCCATTCCTCTGTTGATGAACATTTAGGTTGCTTCCATGTCCTGTCTATCGTAAATAAGACTGCAATGAACATTGGGTGCGTGTATCTTTTGGAATAATTGTTTTCTCCCTCTATATATGCCCAGGAGTGGGATTGCTGGGTCATATGGTAGTTTTGTTTTTAGTGTTTTAAGGAAACCCCATATTGTTCTCCATAGTAGCTGTGTCGGTTTACATTCCCACCAGCAGTGTAAAAGGGATCCTTTTTCTCCATACCCTCTCCAGTACTGTTTGTAAACTTCCTGATGAGGCCATTCTGACTGATGTGAGGTGATACCTAATTGTAGTTTTTATTTGCATTTATCTAATAATTAGAGAAATTGGTCTTTTCATGTGTTTGCTGGTCATCTATATGCTTTCTTTGGAGATATGTCTGTTTAGGTCTTCCATCCATTTTTTTGATTAGGTTGTTTTTTTTTTAATATTGAGCTGAATGAGCTGTTTGTATATTTTGGAGATTAATTCCTTGTCAGTTGTTTAGTTTGTGAATATTGTATCCCATTCTGAAAGCTGCCTTTTCTTTTTGTTCATGGTTTTCTTTGTTGTTCAAAAGTTCTTAAGTTTAATTAGGTCTCATTTGTTTATTTTTATTGTTCTAGGAAAAAAGTGAAAGTGAAGTCGCTCAGTCGTGTCTGACTCTTTGCGACTCCATGGACTGTTGCCTACCAGGCTCCTCAGGAGACAGTCCATGGAGTTTTTTACGCAAGAATACTGGAGTGGGTTGCCATTTCCTTCTCCAGGGGATCTTCCCGACCCAGGGATCGAACCTGGGTCTCCCTCATTGCAGGCAGATGCTTTACCATCTGAGCCACAGGGAAGTCCAATCATTGTTCTAGGAGGTGTGTCAAAAAAGATCTTGCCCTGATTTATGTCAAAGAGTGTTCTGCCTGTGTTTTCCTCTAAGATTTTTTATAGTGTCTGGCCTTAGATTTAGGTCTCTGCTCCATTTTGAATTTATTTTTACGTATGCTATTAGGGAGCATTCTTATTTCATTCTTTAACATGCAGCTATTCAGTTTTCCCAGCATCACTTATTGAAGAGTCTTTTCTCCATTGTATTTTCTTGCCTCCTTTGTCATAGATTAAGTAACCATAGGTGTGGAGGGTTATCTCTGGGCTTTCTATTCTGTTCCATTGACTATATTTCTGTTTTTGTGCCGGTACCATATTGGCTTGATTACTGTAGCTTTGTAGTATGGTGTGCAATCATGGAACCTGATTCCTCCAGCTCTATTTTTCTTTCTCAAGATTGCTTTGGCTATTCAGGGTCCAGATGGCGCTAGTGGTAAAAAAACGCATCTGCCTATGCAGGAAACTTAAGAAACTTGGGTTCACTCTTTGGGTTGGGAAAATCCCTTGGAAAAGGAAATGGCAACCCACTCCAGTATTCTTGTCTGGAGAATGCAATGGACTGAGGAGCCTGGTGGGCTACAATCCATACAGTTACAAAGAGTCAAACACAACTGAAGTGACTTAGTTGTCACTTCATACATACTACATACAACTGTAAAATTTTTTTGTTCTAATTCTGTGAAAAATGCCATTGATAATTTGATAGGGATTACATTGAGTTTGTAGATTGCTTTGGATAGTCTCATCATTTTCACAGTATTGGTTCTTTCAATCCAAGAACATGGTATGTCTCTACATCTATTTGTATGGTCTTTGATTTCTTTCATCAGAATTTTATATTGATAGTTTTCTTTGTACAGGTCTTTTGCCTCCTTAGGTAAGTTTATTCTTGAGTATTTTATTCTTCTTGTTGCAATAGAAAATGGGATTTTTTTCTTAATTTCTCTTTCTGATATTGCTAGTGTATAGGAATGTAAGAGATTTCTGTGCATTAATTTTATGTCCTGCAACTTTGCTGAATTCATTGATCAGCACCAGTAGTTTTCTGGCGGCATCCTTAGGATTTTCTATGTGGAGCACCATGTCATCTGCAAATAGTGACAGTTTTATTTCTTCTTTTCCAATTTGGATTCCTTTTATTTCTTTTTCTTCTCAGAGTGCATGGCTAGGACCTCCAAAGCCATGTTGAATACTATTGGCAAGAATCGACAATCTTGTCTGGCTCCTGATCTCAGAGGAAATGCTTTCAGTTTTTTACCATTGAGAATGATGTCTGCTATGGGCTTGTCATATATATAGCCTTTATTACATTAAGGTAAGTACACTTTATGCCCACTTTCTGGAACATTTTTATCATAAACTGGTGTTGAATTTTGTCAAAAGCTTTTTCTGTAATTATTGAGATGCTTACATGGTTTTTATTCAGTTTGTTAATATGGTGTAACACATTGATTTGTGTCCCTTCAAGAATCCTTGCATCCCTGGGATAAATTCCACTTCATCATGGTGTATGATCATTTTAATGTGTTTTTGAATTCTGTTTGCTAGTATTTTGTTAAGGATTTTTGCATCTATGTTCATCAGTGATATTGGTCTGTAATTTTCTTTTTTGTGTGATATTGTTGTCTGGTTTTGGTATCAGGGCAATGGTGGCCTGGTAGAATGAACTTGGGAGTATTCCTTTCTTTGCAATTTTTGGGAAGAGTTTGAGAAGGATTGGTGTTAGCTCTTCTCTAAATGTTTGTTAGGATTTGCCTGTGAAGCCATCTGGTACTAAACTTTTGTTTGTTGGAAGATTTTTAATCACAGTTTCAGTTTTATTACTTGTGATTGGCCTGTTTCTATTTCCCATTTCTTTCTGGTTCAATCTTGGAAGGTTGGACCTTTCTAAGAATCTGTCCATTTCTTCTGGGTTGTCTATTTTATTGGCATATGGTTGCTTGTAGTAGTCTCTCATGATCCTTTTTATTTCTGTGGTATCAGTAGTAACTTCTCCTGTTCATATCTAATTATTGATCTGAGTCCTCTCCCTTTTTGTCTTGATGAGTCTGACTAAAGGTTTATTAGCATTATCCATCCTCTCAAAAAAATCAGCTTTTAGTTTCATTGATCTTTGCCATTGTTTCTTGTCTCTATTTATTTCTGCTCTTATTCTTATGATTTCTTTTCTTCTACTAACTTTGGGTTTTTTTTCTTCTTTCTCTAGTTGCTTTAGGTATAAGGTTAGATTGTTGAGATTTTTCTTTTTTCTTGTGGTAGGATTCTATTGCTATAAACTTCCCTCTTAGAACTACTTTCATTGTATCCCATAGGTTTTGGGTCATTGTGTTTGGGTTGTCATTTGTTTCTATGTATGTTTTGATTTTCTCTTTTATTTCTTCAGTGATCTCTTGTTTATTGAGTAGCATATTGTTTACCCTGCCTGTGTTTGTTTACAGTTTCTTCCTGTAATTGATTTTTAATTTCATAGCATTGTGGTCAGAAAAGATGCTTGACATGATTTGAATTTTCTTAAATTTACTGAGGCTTGATTTATGCTGCAAGATGTGATCTGTCCTGGAGAAAGTTGCACTTGAGAAGAAAGTACTCTGCTGCTTTTAGATGGAATGTCCTATAAATATCAATTAAATCTTTCTGGTCCAATGTGTCATTTAAAGCTTGTTTCCTTATTGATTTACTGTCTGGATGATCTGTCCATTGGTTCAAGTAGGGGTGTTAACATACCCCACTATTTTTTTACTGTTGATTTCCCCTTTACTGACAGTTACCATTTACTTTATGTATTGAGGTGCTCCTACATTGTGTGCATAAATATTTAAAATTGTATCTTCTTCTTGGGTTGATCCCTTGGCCATTATGTGGTGTCCTTCCTTGTCTCTTTATATTTTTTGTACTGTACAGTCTTTATTTTCAAAACTATTTTGTCTGATATGAATATTGCAGCTCCAGCTTTATTTCCATTTGCATAGAATATCTTTTTCCACCCCTTTACTTTTAGTCTGTATATTTCCCTGTCTGTATATGCTGATAGACAGCATATATATATGGGTCTTGTTTTTGAATCCATTCAACTGGTCTGTCTGTTGGTTGAAACATTTAATCCATTTACATTTAAGGTAATTATCAATATATATGTTCCTATCACCATTTTCTTAACTGTATGGGACAATTTCTACTCTTGGTTGTTTGGTGTGAGATGTTTTTATAGATCTTTTTCTTCTCTTGTGTTTCCCAAGGAGAGAAGTTGTTTTAGTATTTGCATAAAACTGGTTTGGTGGTGCTAAATTCACTAAGCTCTTGCTTGTCTATTAAGCTTTTGATTTCCTTTTCAAATCTGAATGAGAACTTTGCTGGTCAGAGTACTCTTTGTTGTAGCTTCTTCCCTTTCATCACTTTGAATATATCATCCCACTCCCTTCTAGCCTGTAGTGTTTCTGCTGAAAAATCAGCTTATAACATTATAGGGATTACCTTGTATGTTATTTGTTGCATTTCCCTTCTTGCTTTTAATATTTTCTCTTTCTCTTTAATTTTTGTCATTTTGATTAGCATGTGTTTTGGTGTGTTCCTCCTTGGTTTATCCTGTATGAAACTCTCTTTTCTTCCTGAACTTCAGTGGACGTTTCCCTCCCCATGTTAAGACCATTTTTTAGCTATTATCTCTTCAAATCTTCTTTAATCCCTTTCTCTTTCTCGACTCCTTCTGGGACCCCTACAGTGCAAATGTTGGTGCATTTGATGCTGTTCCAGATGTCTCTTAGGCTGTCCTCATTTCTTTTCATTTTTCTTTCTTCTATTCTGCAACAGTGATTTCCATCAATCTGTCTTCCACCTCACTTATTCATTTTTCTGCCTTATTTATTCTGATATTGATTCCTCCTAGTATATTTTTCATTTCAATTATTGCATTGTTCATCTGTTTTTGTAAAACTTCTGGCTTTTTATTAAACATTTCATGCATCTTCTTCGTCTGTGACTCCATTCTTTTTCTGAGATCCTGAATCATCTTTACTTTCATTCTGAGTTATTTTTCTGGCAGATTGCCTCTATGCACTTCTTTTAATTTTTCTTATGGAGTTTTATCTTGTTCTTTTTCTCTGGGATAAATTTCTCTGCCATCTTATTTTGTCTAACTTTCTGTGTTTGTGTTCCCTGTCCTTAGGCTGCAGGATTATAATTCTTATCGATTCTGGTGTCTGCTCCCTGGTGGGTGAGATTGTTCCAGGAGCTTGTGCAGGCTTTCTGGTGGGAAAGACTGGTGTCTTCTTATTGGTGGGTGGAGCTAGGTCTTATCCCTCTGTTGAGCAGGGTTTGTCAAGGGCTGTGTTGGCTTAGGACTACTTTCATCAGCCTGTCTGCTGATGGGTGGGGCTGTGTTTTTATCCTGTTTGTTGTTTGGTGTGAGGTGTCCCAGAAATGGAGCCTGCAGGCTGTTTTGTGGGGCCTGGTCTCACTGCCAAAATGGTAACCTCCAGGAGAGCTCATGCTGATGAGTATTCCATGCAGTATCTGGCACCAGCATCCTTGCCATCACAGTGAGCCATAGCTGACTCCCACCTCCCCAGGATATCTTCTAAGACCTGCAGGTAGGTCTAACTCAGGCTTTTATGGAGTCAACTGCTTTGTCTCAGGTCCCAGTATACATGAAACCTTGTGTGACTCCTCCAAGAGTGGAGTCTGTTTCTCCCATTCCCACGGAGCTCCTGCACTTAAGAGCTCCTGTACTCCTACATTCAAAGCCAAATGCTCTGGGGGCTCCTCCTCCCAACGCCAGACCCTCAGGCTGGGAGCCTGATGTGGGGCTCAAAACTTGCTCCTGTGGGAAAATATATCTATTTTCCAATATGATTATTTTCCAATTTGTGGGTTGCCCATCTGATGGGTATGGAATTTGATTATATCATGTAATTACACTTTCTATTTTATCATGGTGGCTTCTTTGTCTTTGGGTGTAAAATATTTTGTGGTAGGTTCCAATCTTTTCTGTTAATGATTGTTCAGCAGTTAGATGTGATTTTGGTGTTCTTGTGAGAGGAGGTGAGCCCAGGTATTCCACTCTGCCAGCTTGTTTCTTGTCCCTGGCTTCAGTCAAATATTCAGTCCAGGTGGTCTCAAACACCTTGGTCTCTCAAGGCTGTGTCCTTGGAACACCTCCCACTGTGGGAACAATGAACAGAAGGACATTCCAAGATGGGAGTATGTGAGGTGCCTCCAAGTGCATAAGACTAACTTCCAAGTCAACCAGTAGTCACACCCTCTCTGTGACCTCATGAATCTCCAGGCTCCAGCCCCAAGGACCCTGTGGCAGGAGCCTGACTTGGACATCCTTGAAATGTGGGCATCAGGGAATTTTTACAAGGTGGCTCAGAGTTCTGAGATATCATGTGCCAGTGAACAAGGCAAAAGCTGAGCAGCCCTTTGGAAGACGCACAGTGTCATTTTCACTGTGCTATATCAGCTAAAGTAGTCTTAAATCCACCTAGATTCAAGAAGAGGGGATTCCTCCTAGTGAGGGGGTATTTGCAGCCATATTTTAAAACCTGTGCAGACACTAATCTATATTAGCTACCTTTATTTTGAATTTTACCAAAGAATGTTCAAACTACCACACAGTTGCACATTTCTCACACACTAGCAAAGTAATGCTCAAAATTCTCCAAGCCAGGCTTCAATGTATGTGAACTGTGAACTTCTAGATGTTCAAGCTGGATTTAGGAAATGCAGAGGAACCAAAACTCAAATTGCCAACATCTGTTGACTCATAGAAAAAGCAAAAGAGTTCCAGAAAAAAAGGCTTTTGACTACGCCAAGCCTTTGTTTGTGTGGATCACAACAGTGGAAAATTCTTAAAGAGAAGGGAATACCAGACCACCTTTACCTCATGAGCAATCTGTATGCAGGTCAAGAAGCAACAGTTAGAATTGGACATGGAACAACCGACTGGTTCCAAATTGGGAAAGGAGTATGTCAAGGCTGTATATTGTCACCCTGCTTCAGTTCAGTTCAGTTTAGTCGCTCAGTCATGTCTGACTCTTTGCAACCCTATGGACTGCAACACGCCAGACCTCCCTGTCCATCACCAACTCCTGGAGTTTACCCAAACTAATGTCCATTGAGTCGGTGATGCCATCCAATCATCTCATCCTCTGTCATCCCCTTCTCCTTCCACCTTAAATCTCTCCCAGCATCAGGGTCTTTTCAAATGAGTCAGTCTTCGCGTCAGGTGGCCAAAGTATTGGAGTTTCAGCTTCAACATCAGTCCTTCCAATGAACACTCAGGACTGATCTCCTTTAGGATGGACTGGTTGGATCTCCTTGTAGTCCAAGGGACTCTCAAGAATCTTCTCCAACACCATAGTTCAAAAGCATCAATTCTTTAGCATTCAACTTCTTTATAGTCCAACTCTCACATTCATACATGACTACGGGAAAAACCATAGGCTTGACTAGACAAACCTTTGTTGGCAAAGTAATGTCTCTGCTTTTGAATATGCTGTCTAGGTTGGTCATAAGTTGCTTTCAAAAGAGTAAGCGTCTTTTAATTTCATGGCTGCAGTCACCATCTGCAGTGATTTTGGAGCCCCTCTAAATAAAGTCTGTTACTGTTTCCACTGTTTCCCCATCTATTTCCCATGAAGTGATGGGACTGGATGCCATGATCTTTGTTTTCTGAATGTTGAGCTTTAAGCCAACTTTTTCACTCTCCTCTTTCACTTTCTTCAAGAGGCTTTTTAGTTTTTCTTCAGTTTCTGCCATAAGGGTGGTGTCATCTGCATATCTGAGGTTATTGATGTTTCTCCCAGCAATCTTGATTCCAGCTTGTACTTCATCCAGCCCAGCGTTTCTCATGATGTACTCTGCATAGAAGTTAAATAAGCAGGGTGACAATATACAGCCATGACTTACTTCTTTTCCTATTTGGAACCAGTCTGTTCCATGTCCAGTTCTAACTGTTGCTTCTTGACCTGCATACAGATTTCTCAACAGGCAGGTAAGGTGATTTGGTATTCTCATCTCTTTCAGAATTTTCCATAGTTTATTGTGATCCACATAGTCAAAGGCTTTGGCATAGTCAATAAAGAAGAAATAGATGTTTTTCTGGAACTCTCTTGCCTTTTCAATGATCCAGCAGATGCTGGCAATTTGATCTCTGGTTCCTCTGCCTTTTCTAAAACCAGCTTGAAGTTCATCTGGAAGTTCATGGTTCATGTATTGTTGATGCCTGATTTGAAGAATTTTGAGCATTACTTTACTAGCATGTGAGATGAGGGCAGTTGTGCAGTAGTTTGAGCATTCTTTTGCTTTGCTTTTCTTGGGATTGGAATGAAAACTGTCCTTTTCCAGTCCTGTGGCCACTGCTGAATTTTCCAAACTTGCTGGCATATTGAGTGTAACACTTTCCTAGCATCATCTTTTAGGATTTGAAATAGCTCAACTGGAATTCCACCACTTAGTCCCTATCACTTACTAGTTGTGTGACCATGGAATCTTTCCTAGTGTCTCTAAATCCCTGAGATAATAAAATGGAAATAATAGTTAGCCTTCTGTGAGAAGGATATGTGACTATGTATGCAAAGTTGTTTCCAAGAACCTATTCTACATTTATGCAATACACCTCATATTCAGGTGCCAAGCTCTGTTCTAAGTGTTTCACATACCTCACTTAATCCTCATTTACCTCTATGACGTTGATTATATTTTCATCTCTATTTCAAGGATGAGTAAACAGAAGTGCAGAGAGGGTAGTGACTTACCAATGGTCACAAAGCACATATGTGAAGATCAGGACTTAAACAGAGTAACCTGGTTCTAGTGTCTGCCACCCTCAATCCCTCTGATATGCTGCTCAGTAGATAGTGCAGATGTAATTTATGCATGCAGATATCATTTCTTGAACACCCACGGTGGGTTAAGGCCGCCTCTGAGCTGTCTCTCTGAGGGCTCATCCTGAAGGAGATGGTGCGGGGGCTGGAGCGCTGGAGGGTGCTGCTGAAGGTAGGCAAGGCCCGTGTCGGAGAGGGGGCCTCAGCCTCCGCCTCCGTGCTGGGGGTCCTCACCTGCAGAGTGAAGGGCGGGAGGCCGTCAGCCTGGGGCAGAGGCCCCCGCCGAAGACTCGGGCTCCTTCTCAGGCCAAGTGCCCCACTGCCTCCTGGGGCTGGACGGGCACTCTGCTGAGGCTGAGGGCTCCCAGTCCTGGAGCTGCACTGGGGCCATAGCCCTGCCTGGGGCTGGCTACATCTTGGGGACTGGGGTCTTCTCCAAGATGGTGGCTTTCTCAGATACTGGTCTCTTCTCCAAGTTGCTGGCTTTGTCTGGAACTGCCCTCTTTCCTGAGACAGCTCTCTCCTCCACAGAGATCTTCTTGGCACCCAGCGGGGCTTCTGGCTTCTTCCTCCACTGGGGCTTCCTGCCAGTTGCTAACTCCCTCTGTGTCTCCTGGATCTATGGGCCCTGCTGTGCTGACTCCAGGGTCCTGCTGATCTGCAGGTTGAGCCGTGACTTCCAAGTTCTCCTTGCAGCTGGTGGCTGGGCCCTCTTGGCTCTGGCCCACCAGCTCCTTCTTGAAGAGGTGGCACTTGCTGGAGACATCCACGGGAGCCAGGGGGAACTCAGTGTGGAATGGGTTTGCATACCTGACAGACTCTGATCTCTGTATGGCTGAGAGGTATTGCTCCAGCTTTGGGCCTAATTTGACCGATCTGGCCGGGAGCCTCATGCTGGTGCTGGGTCTGATGCCCTCCTGAACCTGCTGCTCCCCATGCTGCCATGCTGGCTGGCTGGCTGGCCTCCATATGGACTCTGCTCCAAGCCCCTCCGCTTGCCGACCCTCTGTCTAGAGCTGCCTGCATAGCTCTTCCCACCTCCCGCCTCTCGGGGGCTGGCAGGTCCTTGTCGTCCATGGTGAATCTCAGGTTCCAGAGTCGCCACCGGCGTTCTCGCTCCTGTTCCTCCTTGTCCTCCAGGGCCCACTGCCGGGTCAGGCTGGACAGAGGGCCCCAGCTCTTCCTGCTAACTGACATGCCGCCAGACCGCCACGCATCCCGTCCGCTCCCGTATGAGCCCAGGATTTTGGTTTGTACAAAGAACCTGTTCATCTAGAACAAGGGTCTGCAAATGATGACTGTGGCCCAAATCTGGACACTCCTATTCATTGTGTATTACCACGGTTGCTTTTACACTATCACAGAATGGAATAATTACGACAGACTGTATGGCCTGCAAAGCTGAAAATGTTTATTTTCTGTCCCTTTGTAGAACAAAGTTGGCAAAGTCTTGTTTTCAATCTTATCTGAAACACTTTTCCTAAATTTCTTAGAATTTCACACATGTTGAACCTTGTCAATTCCTTATTTAATTTTTATTGAGTTAATTTATGGCAGCCAGTATTCTAGACACTGGAGCTACTTGATAAATAAGAAAGGCATGGTCTTTACTCTCAGTTCAGTTCAGTCGCTCAGTTGTGTCCGACTCTTTGCGACCCCATGAACTGCAGCACACCAGGCCTCCCTGTCCGTCACCAACTCCTGGAGTTCACTCAGATGCACGTCCATCGAGTTGGTGATGCCATCCAGCCATCTCATCCTCTGTCGTCCCCTTCTCCTCCTGCCCCCAATCCCTCCCAGCATCAGACTCTCAGGGAGTTTTCATTCTGGTGGAGGGAAATTTAAAAAACACACACCAAAAATCAGTAAGTAAAACCAAATAACTGTAGATTATAATGACAGCAATGAAAGAAAGAAATAACAAGTAACTGAAGTTAGGGGATTTCTTAATAAATTTATTTCACAGTAAATCTCACTGTGAATATTACTGCAGCTAAAAGCATCTCAACAAGTAGATACATGGAGAGGAGAAAGTGTGAAATTGTCCCCTCTGACAGCAGAACAGAAAGCCTTCTAGGAAGTGTGGGAGGATGGCTGCTCAGAGCTCCTGCCTGCCTCACGGTGTGATTGTGAATTGAAAGTCAATGGTCGGCCTCATTGTATGATTTTTCTCCTATCTGAAGCAACTTGGATGCAGACAGGGAGAAAGCAGAGTGAGGTCAACAAAGTTGAGGTTTTAGAGGATAGTAATAAATGGAAATAAGGGAAGAGGTGAATGGGCACGTTTAGCCTGGAGACAGATTTACTTGGCTTGCCTATTGTATTAAAATTAGGCATTTGAATTTCTTTTGATAGAACACAGTCAGTTTGGTTCACCATGTTTGTATACATTCTTGCCGTGTTCTGTCTTGCCTGTTGCACTTGTTTATGTTTTCTGCCTGCCCTTGTAAACTCCTGCAATTGCAAACACTGAATTATAGTAATAGATGACAGGCTCTTGCGTGCATGAAGAGAGAATATCAGAACAGAGAACTAAAGGGTTATGAGACAATGGTAGGATTCATGAATTGGAGACTGAACTTTTGATGAGGTCAGATGAGAGCTAAGAAATTTTAAAAGTGAGGACTGGAAATAAAGAACAGTTTCTCAAACAGAATATAAGAAATAAAGATTCTGAAGGTAGTAGATTGTTCAAAAGTTAAGAGTGTGACTCTGGGAGTGAGTAGCTGAGGTAGGGAGAAGCAAATTGTTACATGTATATACAAACATACATGAAACGTGCATAGAAAATACATATATAAACATAAATTTATACACACACAGGTTTGAAATGCTTTTAATAGGCTACCTGGCATTCACATTTAGGAAAATATCTCCACACAATGAGGATGCATTTTTAAAGGTTTTTCTAGACAAATGATGAAGAGAGTTATTAGGAAATGGCCCAAATGCAATTAGCCAAGGGCAGGCCTAGGCTGGAACATGAGAAATCCTTTGTCTTTTCATTTTTTCTACAGAAAAACTAGGGTAATTGAATTATTGAAAACATACCTAAGGCCTTCAGAGACCTCAAAACAATGACTGCTGCCTATGCTGGTATCTCCCCATACATCAGCATACCGGTTTCTTCCACTATCCGAAAGTAGAGCCAGCCTATGAAATTTTTCATGAGTCAAAATGTGTAAAGTGAAACAGCTATTACCTTGAGGCACCTCTTGCAAATTGATGCACTAAATAAGTGGAGATGAAGCACAGATGCTCACAGATACAGTTCAAGGCCCTGGCAGCTTGACACTGAGGTGTGGAGTATAGTTGTTGGAGGAGCTTGGTGGTACCACTCTCACGGCCTAGGGTGAGCAATGCCTCTATAAGGGCCTGCTGCAAAACAAATGCTGATGCTATCTGTGTTTTTCACCTTTTCTGTATATGCAAAAATCTTTGGATTTCTTTCAGTTTGAAAAATGATACTTAAGTAGGATCTTTCCTAAAATTGGAGTGATGTAAAGCAAATTTCTGAGACATGGAGAATGCCTGTAATCTCACCACTGCGGATCTACAGGTTGTGGAATGGGGCCAGATCTTGGTGCAAATGAGGTAGAGGAAGAATTCTAAGATTGCACCCACCAGCCCCGGCTTCTTCCAGGTGGTAGAACAAACTCTCAATTATGGCTGATGCTAGTGTCTCTGTCCCCAAAGTGAGCCACAGCCACCCCACCTCACCCTCAGGGAGACCCTCCAAGTTCAACAGGAAGGTCTGGTCTAGGCTCCTATAGAGTCACTGCTTTTAAGGTGGGTCCTGGTGCATGTGAGCGTTTGTGTGTGCCCTTCAAGAGCGAAGTCTCTTTCCCCTAGTCCTTGGGGACCTCTGAAATTAAGCCCTGCTGGCCTTCAAAGCCAAATGCTCTGGGGGCTCATCTTCCTGTACAGGACCCCCGGGCTGAAGAAACTCAACACTGGGCTCAGAACACTCATTCCTGCAGAACCTCTGCAGTTTGTGGGTCACCCATCTGGAGGGATGGGACTTGATTTGATTATATCATGAGTCTGTACCCCTACCCATCTCACCGTGGTTCCTTCTTTGTGTCTTTAGACGGAGAAGATCTTTCCAGGTAGGTTTTAGTTTTTTTTCATTGATGGTGGTTCTGCAGGTAGTATGGTTTTGGAGTACTCATGAGAGATGAGCTCAGGGTCTTTCTATGCCATGTTGGTTCTGCACTGCAGTAAACTTCCTTTTATTATGTACAGTAACATATTTTAAAAATTCTGGGCATGAGCATGTAAACATTTGCAGGGAGGTTATTCAGCCGATGACAGTATCACAGATATTAAATTTTAAAGTAAATTGACACACCAAAATGGAAATTTTCAAGGGAAATAACTGAGCTGATTTCATGGCCCTTGAAACCCTCAACCGCTTTCTGGGTATAAAATTGTCAAGAGTGGATTCTGAGGATTTCTTTGGTGAAAGCTGGGCTATGAGTCCTAAGAAATAAAGGAGAGGAAATACCTTCTCCATAACATAATGCCTGATGGGAAACCACCTGGGGAATAGATATATGCCCCTGGAGTTTGACCACTGTCAGATCCATGTCTGAGGAATATTGAAAAGAAGTGTGGCTGCTGACCTGAGCACTGGGATCAAGGGAAAGTAAACGTAAGTCTGCATTTGAAAATAACCCTAACCTGACAAGGCGTGGGGTTGTGTGTTTCCTGTGGATCAACAGTAAGTCATCAGAGGAAAGAGTGAACCTGGGACCATTTAAGAACTCTACCACTGAGGACATAGCTCAATTGGTAAACAATCTGCCTACAATGCAGAAGATCTGGGTTTGATTCCTGGGTCAGGAAGTTTCCCTGGAGAAGGAAATGGCAACCCACTCCAGTATTTTTGCCGAGAGAATCCCATGGACAGAGAAACCTGGCAGGCTACAATCCATGGGGTAGCAAGAGCTGGACACAACTTAGTGACTCACCCACCACGGCCACTGAGTACCACTTAGAGTGGTGGCAGGATTTCAGCAGAGAGGCCTGGGAAGAGGAGTTCTCCAACAAAATAAGGCTGCAGAAAGGCCTGGAGGAAGATGAATATTTCTCACATCACAGGATTATAGTCAGAGGAACCCAGAAAACACCTATAAAAGAGAAATCATCACTTAAAATTCCACTCTGCCTTCCCTGTGAAGGGAAAGGAATCCTTCCTTATAAGAAGTTACTGTCAGCTTGCATGTCTACATTTCTGTTATATATTCATTAAATAAATTGATGGAATTGGACATGAAGATGTAAACAGAAAGGAACGTGTACAAAGATGCTCAATATCATTAGTCATCAGAGGGATGCAAGATCACTATGAGATACTATTTTATATATATATCCTCCTTTCCAAGATAGGAGGATCTTTTTAGGCATACCGTTGAGAATGGCTAAAATTAAAACAACCTGACAATATCAGGTGTTAGAAAGGATGTGGAACAAATGGAATGCCTTATATGTGGGGATTCCCAGAAGGTCTGTGAGAGAGAATTGGGCTGCCCCGCATAAGATAAGGTTATTTGAGAGTTTCCAGAGAGCATTCTACAGTGATAAGACTAAAATACTTGGTAAATTATTTGGAAGTATTTCCTAAAGCCAAGGTTCCATATGCGCTATACCCCAGTGACTTTACTCTCTGATATGAACCCAGTAGAAATGAAAGCTTATAGATTTAGCAAAAGTAATAAACAGGAATAATCATAGTAACTACAATTAAACAGCCCACCTGGAAGGAACTGTTGTGTCCACCAAGAATGGGATAAATAATGTGTGGTAAATTCAGACAGTGGAATAATACACGCTATGGGAAAAAAACACAAACTATTGATACACAGGCTAGCATGGATGAATCTAAAGACATCATAAAGTGGATGATACTAGACACAGAGTACATCAAATGTTTATATGAAAGTTAAAAACTAATCTGTAGAGACAGAAAATTAGAATAATGACTACCTGTAGGGGACTAGTGACTGGGAGGAAGCATAATCAAGTCTTCCAGGATCCAGAAATAGTCTATTATCTTGATCTAAATGGCTGTTACATAGTCATTACACATAGGTAATAATTCATTTAACCATGAACTTAAGATTTTTGAATTTTTTGTTGTACATCAATTCAAAAGAATATTCTTTTGTAAATACAGGACTAAAATACAGGGCTATCTAACCAAAAACAAAGAGAAAATAATGCATAAAATAGAAATAAATCCATTGTGCTTTGGGTGACAAAGGTCCTAAAATCAATGTGATGGATTTATTCAAGACAATAGAGATAAAGATGGCCAAAATAAAAGAAGGAAAATTTCACTAGAGTATAGAATCTATTTAAAAGATCCAATAAAATTTCTAGAATTAAAAAAAACCACTATATCTGGATTTAGTTTTTAACTATGATAGAGAAACTGGTGCTGAATTTGCCTTCTCATTTTTAATAAATACAAAAACCCCACAAAAGTTTATAAAGCACTGGACAACAGGGAGCTCCAGACTGACCCCTGAAGAAGGGAAACTGAAGTAAGCTACACTTAATGATTGTCTTAGCCCTCTGCCTGAAGGCAATTTTTAGATTATGGTGCAGTAAGCTAAGCTTCAAACCAAGTTCAGTCATCTTGATGAATCAAGGAGGTGGAGATAAGGGTTTGGGGTAGCTGAAGAGGCTGAAGTCTGTGGGAAAGATCCAAGATAGGAGGAAGCTGTGCAGAGATGAGATCCCATAGGTATGCACAGCAATTCCCTAGAAGTCTGTGACTAAGTATTGGACTATATTTGCTCAAGACAGTGGAGGGTTTCCAAAAAGTTCATCAGAGATGAGACTGCTGCTGCTGCTAAGTCGCTTCAGTCGTGTCTGACTCTGTGCAACCCCATAGATGGCAGCCCATCAGGCTCCTCCATCCCTGGGATTCTCCAGCCAAGAACACTGGAGTGGGTTGCCATTTCCTTCTTCAATGCATGAAAGTGAAAAGTGAAAAGGAAGTCACTCAGACATGTCTGACTCTTAGCGACCCCATGGACTGCAGCCCACCGGGCTCCTCCGTCCATGGGAGTCTCCAGGCAAGAGTACTGGAGTGGGTTGCCAGTGCCTTCTCCAGAGATGAGACTAGAACAGAGAAACTAGAGGTCATGCAAATCTAGGAACAAAGCAAGTTCAGCTGTAGTGAAAAGTTCTCATTAACTCCTTGTTGACATCTCAAGCATCCAACTGAGATACCAAAAAGGTCAAACCTAAGAACAGGGGCCTACTCTAGATCTTCCCTGATAAAGTTTAAAGCCAAGACCTGACACAAATCTATAGAGAGTGCAGAGTTTGAAAGATGAGTCCTTCCAAGCAGAAATTTTTTAATTAAGGAAGAGATTAGGATTTTCATAGGTCTTCCCCAAGGAAGTACAAAACTAAGCCTACATAAAATCAAACTGACCCATAATTAAACAGTTATTGTTATTCAGTTGCTCAATTGTATCTGACTCTTTGCAACCCTGTGGACTGCAGCAAGACAGGCATCCCTGTCCTTCACCACCTCCCGGAGCTTACTCAAACTCATGCCTATTGAGTCCGTGATGACATCCAGCCATCTCATCCTCTGTTGTCCCCTTCTCCTCCTGCTCTGAATCTTTCCCAGCAACAGGGTTTTTTTTCCTCCCTGGCTCTTTGCATCAGGGAGTGAAAGTATTTGAGCTTCAACTTCAGCATCAGTCCTTCCAATGAATATTCAGGACTGATTTCCTTTAGGATTGACTAGTTTGATCTCCTTGCTGCTAAGGGACAAGGGCTCTCAAGCGTCTTCTCCAGCACCACAATTTAAAAGCATCAATTCTTTGGTGCTCAGCCTTCTTTATGGTCTAACTCTCACACCCATACATGACTACTGGAAAAACCATAGTTTTGATTATCCAGACCTTTGTCAGCAAAGTGATGTCTCTGCCTTTTAATACGCTGTCTAGGTTTGTCATAGCTTTTCCTCCAAGGAGCAAGTATCTTTTAATTTCATGACTGCAGTCACCATTTGCAGTGACTTTGGAGCCCAAGAAAATGAAGTCTGTTGCTATTTCTATTTTTTCCCCTTCTATTTACCATGAAGTGATGGGACCAGATGCCATGATTTTAGTTTTTTGAATGTTGAGTTTTAAGCCAGTTTTTTTCACTCTTCTTTTTCACCTTCATCAAGAGGCTCTTTAGGTCTTCACTTTCTGCCATTAGGGTGGTATCCTCTGTGTATCTGAAATCCTTGATATTTCTCCTAGCAATCTTGATTCCAGCTTGTACTTCACCCAGCCCGGCATTTTACAAAATGTACTCTGCATCTAAGTTAAGTAAGCAGAGTGATAATATATAGCTTTGATGTAGCCTTTCCCAATTTTGAACCAGTTTGTTGTTCCATGTCTGGGTTCTAACCGTTGCTTCTTGACCTCCATCAGGTTTCTTAGGATGCAGGTAAGGTGGTCTGGTATTCCCATCTCTAAGAATTTTCCAGTTTGTTGTGATCCACACAATCATAGGCTTTGGCACAGACAATGAAGCAGAAGTAGATGTTTCTCTGGAATTTCCTTGCTTTTTCTATGATCCAGTGGATTTTGGCAGTTTGAGCACTGGTTCCTCTGCCTTTTCTAAATCCAGCCTGTACATCTGGAAGTTCTTGGCTCACATGTTGTTGAAGCTTAGCTTGAATGATTTTGAGCATGACCTTCCTATCATGTGCTGCTGCTGCTAAGTCGCTTCAGTCATGTCCGACTCTGTGCGACCCCATAGACGGCAGCCCACCAGGCTCCCCCATCCCTGGGATTCTCCAGGCAAGAACACTGGAGTGCGCTGCCATTTTCTTCTCCAATGCATGAAAGTGAAAAGTGAAAGTGAAGTCGCTCAGTCATGTCCGACTCTTTGCGACCCCATGGACTGCAGCCTTCCAGGCTCCTCTGTCCATGGGATTTTCCAGGCAAGAGTACTGGAGTGGGTTGCCATTGAAATAAGTGCAATTGTGCAGTAGTTTGAACATTCTTTGACATTGCCCTTCTTTGAGATTGGAATGAAAACTGACCTTTTCCAGTCCTGTGGCCACTGCTGAGTTTTCCAAATTTGCTGGCATAATGAGTGCAGGATGCTAACAGCATCATCTTTTAGGTTTTGAAATAGATCAGCTGGAATTCTATCACCTCCAGTAACTTTAGTCATATTCAGTTCAGTTCAGTCGCTCAGTCATGTCCGACTCTTTGCAACCCCATGAATTGCAGCACGTCAGGCCTCCCTGTCCATCACCATCTCCTGGAGTTTACTCAGACTCACGTCCATCGAGTCTGTGATGCCATCCAGCCATCTCATCCTCTGTCGTCCCCTTCTCCTCCTGCCCCCAATCCCTCCCAGCATCAGTCTTTTCCAATGAGTCAACTCTTTGCATGAGGTGGCCAAAGTACTGGAGTTTCAGCTTTAGCATCATTCCTTCCAAAGAAATCCCAGGGTTGATCTCCTTCAGAATGGACTGGTTGGATCTCCTTGCAGTCCAAGGGACTCTCAAGAGTCTTCTCCAACACCATAGTTCAGAAGCATCAATTCTTCGGTGCTCAGCCTTCTTCACAGTCCAACTCTCACATCCATACATGACCACAGGAAAAACCATAGCCTTGACTAGATGGACCTTAGTCGGCAAAGTAATGTCCCTGCTTTTGAATATGCTATCTAGGTTGGTCATAACTTTTCTTCCAAGGAGTAAGCGTCTTTTAATTTCATGGCTGCAGTCACCATCTGCAGTGATTTTGGAGCCCCAAAAAACAAAGTCTGACACTGTTTCCACTGTTTCCCCATCTATTTCCCATGAAGTGATGGGACCAGATGTCATGATCTTCGTTTTCTGAATGTTGAGCTTTAAGCCAACTTTTTTGCTCTCCTCTTTCACTTTCATCAAGAGGCTTTTTAGTTCTCTTCACTTTCTGCCATAAGGGTGGTGTCACTGCATATCTGAGGTTATTGATATTTCTCCTGGCAACCTTGATTCCAGCTTGTGTTTCTTCCAGTGCTTCCTAAAGCCCATTTGACTTCACACTCCAGGATGTGTGGCTCTAGGCAAGTGACCACACCATCAAGGTTATCCAGATCATTAAGAATTTTTCTGTACTGTTCTTCTGTGTATTCTTGCCACCTTTTTAAAAATATCTTCTGCTTCTGTTAGGTCCATATCATTTCTGTCCTTTATTGTGCCCATCTTTACATGAAATATTGCCTTGGTGTCTGTATCTCTAGTTTTCCCGAAGAGATCTCTAGTCTTTCCCATTCTATTTGTTTGCCTTTATTTCTTTACATTGTTTACCTAAGAAGGCTTTCTTGTTTCTCCTTGCTATTCTTTGGAACTGTGCATTCAAATGGATATATCTTTCCTTTTCTCCTTTGCCTTTCACTTCTATTCTTTTCTCAGCTATTTGTAAGGCCTCTCAGACAACCATTTTGCCTTTCCTCCTGTACAATGTTGTGAGCTTCTATCCATAGTTCTTCAGGCACTTTGTCTATCAGATTTAATACCCTGAAACTATTTGTCACTCCCCTATATCATCATAAGGGATTTGATTTAAGTCATACCAGAACTGAACTGTATACTTGAATAAAAAGAAACTTTCTGCAGAAGAATATAATACAATCTAGAATCTTTCCAAAGTATTATCAACAGTATCTAATAGAGAATGAAAACCCACCAGATGTGGGAAAATGGAGACAAGTATAGCTCCCAGTCAAGGAAAAAGATACAGAAGTAGAAAACAGCTTAGTTGGCCCAGATGTTATATTTAGCAGGCAGGAACTTTGAAGCAATTATTATACATACATTAAAAGAAGTAATGATATATATATTCAAGGAATTAAAGGGAAATTTTATTTTGTTTCTTAAAAAATATGTTGACATACAATTAGTAATATTATATATAGAATTTTAAATATTTATTTTGTCTGTGTTGGGTCTTAGTTGTGAATGTGAAGTCTTTGCTGTAACATGCAGCATCTTTTGTTGTGGTGCTTGGGCTTCAATCTTGTTGCAGCTTCAGAAAAAGCAACAAAAAGTATAACTATTGGAAAGAAAGGGGCAAACCCTGTTATGAGAATTTTTTGTTCTACAGTAAAAAGTTCAGGAGAATCTACGAACTATTATAAGTAACAATATTTTTAAATAGGAGATCAACATAAAAAGTAGTAATCATTTTTAGAAATAGTAATTAATTCATAAATTAGTAAATTAGTTCTACATGCTGGTAATGACCAGTTCAAAAATACAATTTAAGAATTGTAATTCCCAACAGCAACAAAGCTTTAGAACATCATGGATAAAAGAGTTTTATTAATAGACATGAGAAATAACTAAGTAAATCAAGAGATATACTGTGTTTATTTTTGAAAAGTTTCAATCTTCACCATTTTAAAATTTTCTCTAAATTTATGTATAGATTATATGCAATTTCACTCAAAATATGTGTGAGGGAGGATAACTTCAATTAATGCTAGAAAGCAGATGGCAGATAAAATGGTCAAGAATGTTTGCTATGAACCTGCTTTCAAGTGCCAAGACAGACCAGTGTCAACAGATACCAACTTGGGTGGAAGCCTTGGGTTTTTGTGGCATGTGATAACATTTTCAAGAATAGAGGAATGCAGTGCGATTGGAATTGGGTACTATTTAGACTCGGCAACACCCCAAATTACATTACTTTCACAGCCACTGGATTCCTGGTTTTGGTCTCAGTGTTTATGCCAAACCAAAGCAAACAAACAATCATTAATGTGTATGAAGTGGAGTCTAAACTTCGTAAATAGGAACAAGTTCATTTCTTTAAAAAGTTGAATAAAAAATTATGCCATCACAGCATCAACACTGTTGCAAACTAGACAAATTTCTTTGAATTTTGCTGCAACCTTTTCAATCGTACCTCAACTCATCATTTTTTCATTTGGCCTCCTCCACATTGGAAATGGAAACAAATTCTTGCCATTGACCTGAAGTGGTTCAGACTCAATTAGAGAATAAGGAGCTAATGAGAGGCGATGACCAATGACATCTCTTAAAAGTGATTTAAAAACTATGACCTCTGCCTGTGGTGTCTATGTCTAAATTCTTGTAGATAGAACAAAGATGAACCCATTTTTTTGGCAAAATGTATTACTCTGCAGATTTGGAAGAAATTATGGCCCCTGACACCAAAGCCTTATGAAACAAATCAGCTCTGTATACAACGCTAGAGCAATAAAGTTCCAATCTTTAGGAAGGAGTCAGGGTGGTAAGGATTTTGACTTTAAATTCTTGACCCCATCTATTGAAAATCCATGAAAATCCACTTCATCAGCAATTATTATGAGTATGCTGCTGCTGCTGCTAAGTCGCTTCAGTCGTGTCTGACTCTGTGTGACTCCATAGACGGCAGCCCACCAGGCTCCTCTGTCTACAGGATTCTTTAGGCAAGAATACTGGAGTGGGTTGCCATTCCTTCTTCTTATCTGAGTATAGATAAGTGAAATTGCTCTATGAAGTGCTTGGGGTACATTTAATGGCCTAAAGAAGCCTGGGGAAAAACGTAATATGCGTCCATGCAACCTCCCTTAGCTGTCTTCCAGGATTATTAAGTATCCAGCACTGTAAACTCCTACTTGTTTCTTTAAA
This sequence comes from Oryx dammah, assembly GCF_014754425.2. NCBI lineage: Eukaryota > Metazoa > Chordata > Mammalia > Artiodactyla > Bovidae > Oryx > Oryx dammah. The sequence continues at coordinate 27,275,445 of NW_024070190.1, forward strand.
AATTGTTAAAAGCTGAAATGCCAATATGTCAATAGTAGGGCAATATCCAAATCATATGTTGTTCCTTCTGAAAGGCTGGAAAAAGGCAAGTACATCCCCTGATGAGGACAATATTAATTATAGAGCTAGTGACATGCCTGTGGGGATTTTCCTGGGGAACTCATCTTTTTATCACATGCTACAGCTTTGTTCAGTCTCAACATACTCTCCAGAGCAGATTTCCTTTATTCTATAGGCTCTGAAGAGGAAAGTTGTTCAGTTGTGTTCAGTTGTAACTCAGTTGTGTGCGATTCTTTGCAACGCCATGGACTGCAGCACACCAGGCTTCCCTGTCATTCACTATTTCCTGGAGTTTGCTCAAACTGACGTCCATTGAGTTGGTGATGCCATCCAACCATTTCATCTTCTGTCACCCTCTTCTCATCCTGCCCTCAATCTTTCCCAGTATCAGGATCTTTTCCAATGATCGGCTCTTTGCATCAGGTGGCCAAAGTATGGGAACCTCAGCTTCAGCATCAATCTGAACGGGAAATTGCTTTCTATAAAATCTACCTATGACAGGGCTGGCCAGGTTCAGGAACCTGTAGTAGCAGCATGCTAACAAAACAGAGACAGAGGCCTTCCTCCACTGAAGGGGGACCTGACTCATAGTAGTATTTGGACCAGACATGGGTGATTCATGGTCACTACCTGATTTGAGAACTTATGAAAAATAATACTGCCAATAATTCACATCTCAGTCCTCTTTACTTTCAGTCTTCTTCCTCCCTTCGTACACACAGCTTTGGGGACATGGTTTTGGGACCATGAGCATGTCACATGCATGTTTGCACACACACAGACACATATTTAGACAGGACGTTATCAATACGGTATGCTGCTCTGCATCTGTAATCCCTGTTTAGCTAGACCCAATGCATAACTCAAAGTCATAGAAGGCTGTGAGATTTTGCATTACTGCCTTTCTCTTCGGAGCAGGCAATGGCACCCCACTCCAGTACTCTTGCCTGGAAAATCCCATGGGCAGAGGAGCCTGGTAGGCTGCAGTCCATGGGGTCGCAAAGAGTCGGACAAGACTGAGCGATTTCACTTTCACTTTTCACTTTCATCCATTGGAGAAGGAAATGGCAACCCACTCCAGTGTTCTTGCCTGGAGAATCCCAGGGATGGGGGAGCTGGTGGGCTGCCATCTATGGGGTCTCACAGAGTCAGACATGACTAAAGTGACTTAGCAGCAGCAGCAGCAGCCTTTCTCTTACACATAGATTGTTCAAGAAGGGTTAACCCTGTTGCTTCTCCATCATCTGTAGAACAAAGCATCCTCTCAGCTTTGATCATTTTGACCCAGTCCTGAAAGTCTAGAGGAACCCATTGATTTATCCTTTCAAGACAGGTTTAGTTAAACCTCACGATGGCAGAGAACATCAAACAGTGCCAGGATGCACAGTGTTGAGAAATCACAGCCACATATTTGTTGGCACGACTGGGGTCCCAAGAAACCAAGAACTTCCACTAGTAACTGAGATCTCAGGCAGTGAGAGTGATGGAGAATAGGTCCCATAGAGACAGCACTGGTCACAGGGTCAGATTCCTGGAGTTCTTTGGGGTTCCTCAGGGGGTAAGTGGAACTCTTCCCAGCTCTAAAACTCAAAGGCTATGACCCAGAGTTGGCTCTGTCTTGCTAGCCAAGGAGGAAAAACAAAAAATGTTCACTGAAGTGGCATTGAACTGACCCGGCCAGAGATTAAAATGTTCTTTCTCTCCATTATTTTCCAAAGTTACATTGCGCTCTCTCAGTCATACTTCTGAGAGAGCCAAGATGGACAACAAAGTGCTGTTAAATGTCTTGCTGACAATGTATAGAAATGAAAAGATTGTCAGCAAAGGCTTCTGTGAAGGTTGTAGGGATGGATGAGGGCAATTGTTTTCTGAAGTACAGTTGTCACTCTGTGTTAATAACTGCCTCTGACCTTTCCCTGACAAAGACTCTTTGCCGGCTACCACACTGAGCGGACAAGAAAGATTTAAAATTTAAGTCCTGACAACAGGGGACACACTGCACTTTGTTTTCTCCAAAACCTTTGCCTGTCATGGAAACTCTGTGGAAGGCAAGAAAGAAGTGTGAAAAATCACAGAGGGGCTACTCTGTGGAACAGGCATGCTGGTAAACTAAAGATCCTCATGCTTGCAGCTACAATTCAGGTACTTAAAAAAAAATCAACTAAGGCACCAATTCTTCTTTTGCCTCAGGGATAAGTGACTAAAAATAACTAATAAATATTTGTGAATCCCTTTCCACCACTAAACCTGTTCTAACCTCCCATGATAGACTCCCCCTCCAATAAAACTGATCTTTCTATTCAACCCCAAGTCTGAAATTGATGACTTGGTTGGGTTCTTGTTTCATATTTCACCTACCAGCTTTCCCATAGCCTTGTGTCGTTTGATAGCCTGCTATTCCCAGAGCTCTTGGCACTAATTATGAGCTCTCTTATATTATCCTCAGCTGTTATTTAGCTAGAATCTTCTCTTTTGCATCTGCACGAAGCTGTCCAGCTTGGCTTGTCTCTAGAAGCAAGAAAAACTCAAAGCTTTTATTTAAAATGGGAACTTAGGAGTCAAAGACACTGTGTTAGGTCTGAGGAAAAAGCAGAAAAAGGTCAGCTGTGAGCTTTAGCCTCAAGGTACTTGTGGTCCAGTGGTGTAGAGGTAGCTAGGGTGGGAGCTGATGGATTCAAGGCTGAGGAGATAACTTTCAAACTGAGGTCAATGGAAGTGTATGACCCAAGATCAAAAGAGTTGTAATGCTGCAATTCTTTCAGTTTATATGTGCCCAAAGTGGGGCCCAGCAGGTAAAATTATTTGCTATTGGCAAGGGTCAGCACAGCCAAGGTGGTATAATACTAGCTGTTGTTTGTTCACTAAGTCGTGTCCAACTCTTCACTACCCTGTGGACTGCAGTATACCAGGCTTCCCTGTCCTCCACTGTTTCCCGGAATTTGCTCAAGTCTGTGTCCATTCAGTTGGTGATGCCATCCTACCATCTCATTCTCTGCTACCCTCTTCTCTTTTTGCCTTCAATCTTTCCCAGGATCAGTATCTTTTCCAATAATACTAGTGGAAGCTAATAATAACAATTACATACATTTTATGAGCTCTTGTCCCATGCAAAGAGCTTTACATACATTTGATTGTGTCATTCTCACCACCACCCAAGCCACTGGTCATACCTTGCTTTTCTCCAGGTTTACCAAGGCTGAAATTGAGATGTAAAGTGACTTTTCCAAGGTCACAGAGTCAGAGAGTGGGTGAGCCAAACAGACCCCAGGGTCTGTGTGACTCTGGCCCTCTACTATTGTTCTAATTTCCTTCAAAGAAGAAGGAAAAATGAAGATGAAGTTAAAACTCCTACCTGGTGTTCATGATTTCCTTGCTCTGTGTGGATCCTGACCCTGGTTTTCACCCAGTTCAGGGCTACAGGTGTCATTAAAATCATCAGTCACAGCCAGGTCTTTCAGTAAAGGGCTTTGGTTACCTTGCTTGTAAAATGAGAAGGTCAGACCAGATAATCTCTGAGGTCCTTGCTGGTTCTTACAGTCTGTGATTCTATAATTCCAAACAAAGGTTGCCATCCTCAAAGACTATAAATTTCAACTCCTTTCACAAGCCCTAAAGAGGAAGGAATGGGAAAGAATTGATCGCATGCTTGTGCAAATTTAAGTAATAGAGAACAGAGATGCTACCCTTGTGGATTCCTGGGTGATATGCATGACTTGGAAAAAGAAGAAAGGTATTTCATGCAATACCATAGGGCGCCTTTAGCTCAGCCTTTCTTCCTGAAATAAAAATACAACTGAGTTTTTCAAGTTAGTTGGTTGATGTATCACTCTGTTCCCCCTCATCATTCTCCTATGATTCAACAAACATTAGAGAGAAATTTTTCTGCTTAAATTCCTTCCTGCAACAGAAGTAAATATCTTACTTTTATGAAATACATTTCTTAAAGATAAAATACAGTACTACAATGCTGTTTCAGATAGATTTGCCATAAGTCAGATACCCTTGTTCAAATAATAGACTATGAACATAATCCATCTTGGGGAGCCAGGAAGTGCAGAAGTTGGTCTTATTAAGGTGCTCTGTTATGAGGCCTAGTCACTGACACAATGAATTGTTTTCCAACTGGGCTGTGGCTGCCACTGTAAGTCTTTGGCTTGAGTGAAAAGGCAATTAAGAACGGCAGTTGGAACAAGGAACTCAAACTAGATACTCTTCTTTTTCCAGTGCTAACATAATTAAAATGGTGTTTAACTGCCAGTTGGCTAAAACTAAATAAAAATGTGCAATTAAGGGCACTGGTGAGACTAACTATATCTCAAAAACTCTCTCTCCTACCAGTGCTATTTGATTCTTTTTCTTTCTTGCAGCGGTTTCTTTCAAGGTGTGGTAAAAGTTTCTTTCAAGATGTGTTGCACATCCTGGTTCCCTGATCCACAGTCCTTAGTTACTCTAGAGTTAGTTGGCTCTAACAGACATAATGCACTCCCTGCTGCTATGCACGGGGGGCCATTAGGGTGACTGTGTTCAAAACCCATAGCCCAGTTTCCTTTCTTATGTAACCATGATAAGAAAGCCTTAGTCTTCCAGGACTGAGCAAAAAGTTGTATTCCATCAAGGTCTGTATAAATAATCTATTACTATGTAATAAAGTACTGCAAAGCTTAGTGGCTTAAAAAAAAATACAAAACTGTTGTCTCTCAGTTTTTTTGGGGGGTAAGAATTCGGGTACAGCTTGGCAAAGTCATTGATCTGAGGGTCTCCTGCAAGCCTGCAGTCAAGTTTTAAAGGCAGTAGGATCTGCTTCCCAGCTTACTCACTGGCTGCAACTGGTCTTCAGTGTCTTGAGGGTTATTGTACTGAGGACTTCAGTTCCTTGCTGGCTGTTGGCTACCCTCTGTTCTTTACTATGTGGCCTTTCCAATATGGCAGCTTGTTTCATCCAGGCCAGCAAGACAGAATTACAATCTTTTGTAACCTAATCATAGAATTGTTATCACATTGCCTTTCCATGTTCTATTGGTTAGAAATAAGTCACTAGGCCAGTCAGTTCACACTCAAGAGGAGATTACACAAGGGTGTGCATACCAGGAATCTGGGGAACCAGTGGGAGTTATCCTAGAGGTCATCCACTAGAAATAGACATGATTCCAAGGTCAACCACTATGAATGTGGTTTCAAGGCTTGACCAAGCTTCATACAGTAATGAAAGGCCAAGTTCTAATTAATAGCCTCCTTCCCAATTTTTAGAGCAAAATCATTCTAAAAAGAATAGAATCATGAGTTATAGGTGCTCCTTCTCATTTCCACTGCTACCTACATATGTGTGATCATCATGGCTACTACTCGAAATGGAATCTTTTCCTATATAGTGATTAAAGTTGCACTGTTGCATTATTTCTCTCAGAATTTAAAATAGCAACTCTTTTGGTCTCCTGGCTATTGAGATGGGTGTGACCTAAAGTATATAAAACTGTTCTGAATCTACCGATAATTCCTTGTGACAATGTAGGCAGGTTACCGTCTCACTGTGAGCCTAAATTTGCTTCCCTAAAAACCAATAAGTTTACTTTAGACAGGGACTAAGCTCCCAGTTTCATCATTAAGTGTTTTTATTTGGGGCCCATCAAATGAAGTACAATGAAAACCTTACAGGATTTCTTTAGGGTCGATATGCAATCACCAGCTGAATGCATCTGGTGTCTATCTGTTAGGCTTCTCCCTTCTACGCAACAGAAATGGACTCTCACTCACTAAAGTTCAAAATCATTGTTTGAGGGAGAAGGAAATTTATTGGAAGGATAATGGGGCTCATCCACTGACAGGAAGAGTAGAATAACTAGGCCATAGCAAGGGAAGTAACCAAGCCTCCTCCAGGGGTTGCAGCAGTGGGCCCACCTCCCTGGGGTCTCTTCATATTGTGGCATGGCACTGCATATCTTATATTCCCCTATGTCTTCTCTGATTAAGCTGATATTTAAATCGTAAGGAAGAGATTCTGATTCACTTCAGTTCAGTCGCTCAGTCATGTCTGACTCTTTGCGACCCCATGGACTGCAGTATGACAGGCTTCTCTGTCCGTCACCAACTCCCAGAGCTTGCTCAATACATGTCCATCGAGTCAGTGATGCCATCCAGCCATCTCATCCTCTGTCATCTCCTTTTCCTCCCACCTTCAATCTTTCCCAGCATCAGGGTCTTTTCCAATGAGTCCGTTCTTAGCATCAGGTGGCCAAAGTATTGGAGTTTCAGCTTCAGCATCAGTCCTTCCAGTGAATATTCAGGACTGATTTCCTCTAGGGTGGACTGGTTTGATCTCCTTGCAGTCTAAGGGACTCTCAGGAGTCTTTTCCAACACCACAGTTTAAACGCATCAATGCTTTCCCCCACAGTCAAGGGAAAGAGTCATGATTTCCAGGCCCATCAAAATCACAAGTGATGAGAGCAGAGCATTTCCAGAAAAAAGGTGATGTTGAGTAGTTAAAAGCAATTTACACCATTACTTTCAGTTTAAAGGATGGCTGAACTAACGGACATGTTTAGGAGATAACTTAGGAATATGTTATCCACAAAACTTAGGGGCTTAACAAACTATAGAATTATTATCTCAGTTTTGGTGGGGAAGTCAGAAGTCTAGGCATGATTTAGCTGGGTCTCTAGCCTTATTTAGGCCTCCCTGGTGGCTCAGCTGGTAAAGAATCCGTCTGCAATGCGGGAGACCTACGTTCAATCCCTGGGTTGGGAAGATCCCCTAGAGAAGGGAATGGCTACCCACTCCAGTATTCTGGTCTGGAGAATTCCATGGACTGTATAGTCCCTGGGGTCGCAAAGAGCTGACACGATTGAGTGATTTTCACTCACACACTCACTCGCTAACCTTATTTAAGGGCTTCCCATGTGGCGATAGTGGTAAAGAACCTGCCTGCCAATGCAGGTAAGATGTAAGAGACGTTGATTCTGTTCCTGAGTTGGGAAGGTCCCCTGGAGGTGGGCATGGCAACCCACTCCAGTATTCTTGCCTGGAAATCACAAGGGCAGAGAAGCCTGGCAGGCTACAGTCCATAGCGTCACACCGAGTTGGACATGACTGAAGCTACTTAGCGCACACACACACTAGCCTTATTTATGGGTCAAGTTGGGGTTAGCTGAATCAGCTTTAAGTGTGCCGACCTCAATCAGTAGTTACTCAGCAGTAGCCACATCTATTCCATTGGAATGTAAGCCCCATGAAGTCAGGACTCTTTGGTTCATTGATGCATCACAAGTGTCTAGACCAAGGCCTGGCACATAGTTGACTTTCAATAAACGTGGTTGAATAAATGCATTGAATGAACTTGTCTGGTACATATGTTCACTGGTATAAGTGAACTCATCCCACCCAGAGGTTTGATTTCAATCTCATTGTAATGGGGAGCTGTGTGTCATAAAAATTACCACATGATGAATATCATGGGGCACTTTGTAAATTTCTCTGAACTCTGACGTCCTAAGCCATTTTTCTACATAATAATTGCAACAGGTTTTTTTCTTTCTGGAGTTTCATTGAGCACTGTAAAATTAACTCCTTTGAATTTATTGGCCATGCTATATAAAATTGTGTATCATTAAGCCTTTCCTAACCGGCCTCAAGAACCATGGACTGTGGGCATTAGTAGTTTCATTTGTCTGTCCTGTCTTGTCTGTTCCTCGGGATGTACATTAGCAACTATGCTGCCATTTTGGAAAATATCAACATCCCTAAAAATGTGCCTACCATTGGACCAAGTATGATTACAATTTGGAAGCTCAACACTCTGAAGTTTTTGAAACTCTTGCTTGTTGGTAGTAAAATGTTACTGCAACCATTTTAGCAGTGAGGAAGCTAAACCTAGATTTAGTTCCTTGTACAGTCTTCAAGTGTCCTATAACCACTGTGCTGGAAAGTTGCCCTTTGGTCATTTAGTTCAGCTCTAATTTAATGTGAGAGTCTTCTCCATACTGCTTGAAGCAGTCCTTTGACTTGCTTGCTATCTTTCCATGGATGGTGTGATTGGCAGAATAAAGACCCCCCTCCAAAGATGTCCATGTCCTAATCCACAAACCTGTGAACATGTGATTATACATGGCAAAGAGGCATTAAGTTTGCAGGGAGGATTGAGGTTGCCAACCAGCTGACCTTACAAAAGGGAGACTTTCCTGGATTATCTGGGTGGGTCCAGTGTAATCACAAGAGCCTTTAAGAGTGAAGGAGGGAAGTAGGAGGAGAAAGTCAGAAGGACAAGTGACTGGAAGAACAGTCAGAGGACAGGGGACACTGCCGGCTTTGAAGATGGAGGAAAGGGACCATGTGCCAAGGAATGCAGGCAGCCTATAGAGGCTAGAAAAGGCAAGGAGACAGATTTTACCTTAGAGCCTGCAGGGGAATGCTGCCCTGCTGACAATGTGACTGTAGCCCAGTGAGGCCCTTTTGCACTTCTAACCTCTGGAACTCTATGATGATAAATTTGAGTCCTAAGTTTGTGGTAATTAGTTAGAGCGCCCATAGGATGCTGAGGTAGATGGATAGTTTGCTGTGTCTCTAAACTGCTTCCATATTCAGGCCTTGCAAGGCAATGTGGAAACAATGGACTAAATATTTATTGACCAGGATATACCTGAAAGATGGGCTTTAAAATATATTTCTGAAGTCTCACCTCAAATCTTAACCTAAAACCACATTCCACTTCATTGAATTTACATAAAAGACTTTAGCCCTGCTTATTTAACTTATATGCAGAGTACATCATGAGAAATGCTGGACTGGAAGAAACACAAGCTGGAATCAAGATTGACAGGAGAAATATCAATAACCTCAGATATGCAGATGACACCACCCTTATGGCAGAAAGTGAAGAGGAACTAAAAAGCCTCTTGATGAAAGTGAAAGTGGAGAGTGAAAGTTGGCTTAAAGCTCAACATTCAGAAAATGAAGATCATGGCATCTGGTCCCATCACTTCATGGGAAATAGATGGGGAAATAGTGTCAGACTTTATTTTGGGGGGCTCCAAAATCACTGCAGATGGTGATTGCAGCCATGAAATTAAAAGACGCTTACTCCTTGGAAGAAAAGTTATGACCAACCTAGATAGCATACTCAAAAGCAGAGACATTACTTTGCTGACTAAGGTCCGTCTAGTCAAGGCTATGGTTTTTCCTGTGGTCATGTATGGATGTGAGAGTTGAACTGTGAAGAAGGCTGAGCACTGAAGAATTGATGCTTTTGAACTGTGGTGTTGGAGAAGACTCTTGAGAGTCCCTTGCACTGCAAGGAGATCCAACCAGTCCATTCTGAAGGAGATCAGCCCTGGGATTTCTTTGGAAGGAATGATGCTGAAGCTGAAACTTGTGTACTTTGGCCACCTCATGAGAAGAGTTGACTCATTGGAAAAGACTCTGATGCTGGGAGGGATTGGGGGCAGGAGGAGAAGGGGATGACAGAGGATGAGATGGCTGGATGGCATCACGGACTCGATGGACGTGAGTCTGAGTGAACTCTGGGAGTTGGTGATGGACAGGGAGGCCTGACATGCTGCGATTCATGGGGTTGCAAAGAGTTGGACATGACTGAGCAACTGAACTGAACTGAAAAGATTTTAGCATACTGTCTTGTAATTATATGCTGCTTTTGACAGTCTTGATTTGGATGACCTCTCACACGTGATGGTACACTATGTCTTGAACTCCGGTTTCCAAATTCTTAGACACAGATCCGATGAGTAATTAAATTTCTTTGAATAAGTGAATAGACTTTTAATTGATGAAGTTGAAGACCTACTCAAAGGCTTATTCATAACCTATAGCCTGAGCTTCTCAGGGATTTAATAAAGAGCGTTTTCCTCTCACATGGTTTACCAGCCTTGAACTGTTAGAGAGGAAATCAAGAAGTCATCATTATATGGTTACATATTGATCATTAGATTTTATAGTTGGTCATAGTTTTTTTTATTTATTACCATTTTATGCATCAAATGCAATATTCAGACACATATAGACAGTTACACAGATTCAGGGACTTATGACCTAGGAAAACCGGGCTTGGTTTCTGTGTGTGTGTGTGTGTGTATTTCTAATTATGTCGGGACATCATCCAAAGATGTGACTGTTGTGAAAAGATCACAAATTAACCGGCAAGAATGGAAGGCAACCCGGAGTTTTTTGAGAGCAATCTTAGAGCTTGGAGAATTCATAAACCAAGTAAACCTTCTGACATAACTATAAAATGTGGTATAAACCCTAGAAAAAAATGGCCATCTTGAACGGGTAACAGCACTTTTATGAGAATTCCAACCGCACCATGGCAACATCAACCCGTCAAAGCAAATGAAGGGTAGTAAAAGAAAAATTAAACATGATGAAGGGGACACCAGCTTGCTAACAGCTTTCCGAGTAGTAAAGCTTTCAAATGTTATCTCTTCATTGGTCTGTTCAATCACACATGCCTGCTACCAAGCTTTATCATATTATGTATCTTTCTCATCACTGCTGCCTGCCACGGGCTTGATGGACTTGTCTGTATATTCACAAAGGAGGGGAGGAGAGGGCTCCCCTTCCCCCCAGTGTAGCCCCTCCTTGTGAGGCCTCATCTCCCTCCTGTAATTCTCTCCCACTGTCCTCTCTTGCCCTTGCTCTGGTGTCCAACACGAGTCTCTCTTGCATAACAAAGGTTGCCGTGCAGCTCTGAGCTTTGGGGACTAAATATAGATCAAAGCCCCATCCTACCCTGCATCATCCAAAAGACAGATCCCAACGTGCGTCTGACTTTGTCCTCTCTTTTCGTCTAAAAATCAGCATCCTTCTTTCTCTTCTTGGTTCTCCTCCCAGCAACTAATCCCTCTTCCCTACCCCTTCTCTGACCTCCTGCAGGGAAGATTGTGAAGGCATTTTCATGTGTTAACTAACAGACTTGCTAATCCCTTGGATTGAATGCCTTTGCCCTGTTTTCAGGGACCCAGAAATCTTAAGGTTACATTTATTCTCTGACCTACTCAACCACCAGGGAGTCAGGACAAATTCTAGCCTTTCAGTGCTTTAAACTCCTTCCCAACTCTATTTCCCAGTTCTCAACAAATAAGGTACCCATTCATTGTGTGGGCAGTGTTTGTAATGCCAAATACCTAAGCCTGTAGACCATATGAGTTATTCAACTATATGGGAAGGAAAAAGAAAAACAAATGACTCATCAGCCATTTTAGGCTTCCTATAGCCCACACAGTGATGAGGAGATTCAGGGGGGCAAAAAAAGCTGGGATACCATGCTGTGGTGCTTACAAATAGTCAATAGGGGGTGGAAAGGGAAAAGAGAAACCAAGACAAGAAAGGCAAAGTTGTTGCAGCCAACTGTCTCATCAGATTGCCATGTTTTAGCCGGAGTTTATTGTCTGTTAGTGTTGGTAATTGAATTGCTTTCTATACTGTGGGCTAGTAGCATTTGAGCCCACCTCCTTTTTCTATAATCAACATTAAAGTGTGTTCCCAGTTTGAATCAGTTCCTTTGATTTATTCATCCATTCAACACATACTTACTGAGACTCAACGGCATGCAGTGTAGGACTTAGAATGCATTTGAAGTCTGAGAAAGGGCAGCACAGAACTCAGCCACAGGCTAAGGAGAAGATCCTTAAATGGGCTGTGCTGCCTCCCATATCTCGGTCTCCAAATGTTTCTCTCCATGTCTGCCTCCTTTGAGTCAGGTCTTAGGCATTTGGTTGTCCTGGCTCTAGCTTCCAGCCGGGAACCCAGATGTCTGCATTTGCTGATTTTCCGTCTCTTTTTCAACTCTTAGAGGGTTATCATAGCCTTCCACACCTCCTGTATCCAGTGGCTGCTTAAAGTATAAACACTTGTTGGGGGGGAAATATTAAAAGTATGAATGAGGTCATGGTTCCAAAAAGGGCCCATGAGGATTCTGATAAATTTAATCATGTGGTGTGATTGTGCATGTGTGCGTGCGTGCACACACACACACTTTGCTGCTTTATTCTGTACTTCAGTCAATCCTAATTGAAACAATCAGGCATCTTCTCCAAAAATGTAAGAAATTTTTAATCTAGTTTATTATGTCATAGCTGAAACTTTGTACTTCTTGGAAGGTCCTCATTTTGCAGGACAGCGGACTCCTTCCAGCCCCCAAGAGTGGGCTCTTGTCTAACACTCAGAAATGAATTGTCCAAGGAGACACAGATGCTGACAAAGCAAGCGACTGTATTGAGAAGGGGCGCCTGGGCGGAGAGCAGGAGGATGAGGGATCCCAGGAGGGCTGCTCTGCCACGTGGCTCAGTCTCAGGCTTTATGGTGATGGGATTAGTTTCCAGGTTGCCTCTGGCCAATCATTCTGGCTCAAGGTCCTTCTTGATGGTACACACTTTGCTCAGCCAAGATGGATTCCAGCAAGGAGATTTCTGGGAGATTGGTAGGACATGTGGCATCCCCTTTTGACCGTTACTGAATTCTTCCAGTTGGTGTTGGATTGTTAGTTCCATGTTCCTTACCAGGATCTCCTGTAATAAAATGACTCATGCAAATGGTTACTATGATGCCTGGCCAAGGTAGGTGGTTTCAGTCAGTTCACAGCAACTGGAAATCACACGAATCATATCAGCCCAGAAACTTGGGGTTGAAAGCAAGGTTGAGAGCTGGATGAACAAAGGACTGGTTTTCTGTTCACAATGTCTTACCAGTTTACTTGGCCTTGGAAAAGTCACTTTTATTTTTAAGCATAGATATAAATGAAATTATAAATACAAATACATACACACCTGTATCTTTAGCACCAATCATATGTGACCACCCTGTACTAACTGTATCAGTTTGCCGGGGCTGCCATGACAAAATACCACAGACGAGGTGGTAAACAACAGAAATTTATTTTTCCTCATTTCTGGAGGCCCGAAGTCCAAGAGTAAGGTGCTCTAGATTTGGCTTTCTCTGAGGCCAGTGTCCTGGAGAATAGCTGAGCTCTGGTTGTTTCTTCATGTGGCATTTCCTCTGTGTGTGTTCATCTGGCAACTGTTCTTATAATGGCCTCATTTCAACTGAATCACCTCTTTAAAGACCTTATCTCCAAATACAGTTACATTTGGAGATATTAGGGGTTGGGATAGAATTCAGCCGAGAACGCTAGAAGCCAAGAGACAAAAGCAAATTGCCCCAGAGGACCCAGTCACTGAAACAAATAAAACTAATTGTGCTATGGAATAAGACATGTAGCAGTAGAGGCGGATGCTGAGTGTAGTGAGGGCGCCGAGAAGAATCAGCAAGTCAAGTTGCCTTAACTCACAGAAAAGGGCAGGAGGGAGACAGCATTTGTTCTGGGTCTTGCCATCTTTGCAGCAGTTCTCCAGGTCATGGGGAAGGACGAGGAAAGAAATGGGCATTTGATATGGGTGGATATTTAGGGTCAACTCAGTGGCTCATGTAGGCCAGTGCTGTCTCATATTAAGGACCTCCTGTGATGCTTGAGAAGAGTGGACTGTGTCCCAATTGTTCTTAGCCAGTTAGGTCCCTAACTGGTCTAAATCTCATACAAGCCTATTTAAATGGTGGTGAATTCTGTAGTCTGTGTAGTACTGTCCTAAGGTCCTTGGAGACAGAAAGACACTAACCCTTTCTTTGAATAAACTGAATAGGAAGTTCAGAGACTATGAAATAATTGGAGTATAACATTCAGTTCAGTTCAGTTCAGTCGCTCAGTCGTGTCCGACTCTTGCGACCCCATGAATTGCAGCATGCCAGGCCTCCCTGTCCATCAGGCAACAAATAAATAGTTCCAAAGAATACTTGCCTCTTTCCCTCTGGCTAAAAAGAAGGATGTTATACTGAATCTTCTTTACATTCTGCTCAAGGGATCAAATGGTCTGTGACAGTGAGTCTCAAACTTAAGTAATATATTAAAAGAATTCACAGATCCTCCTTTGTTATCTTAAATTATTAATGTTATATAAGAGCATAGATGCAAAAGTGATACTTCCTGGGTTTGAAACTAATCTTAGATCTACCATTTATTGGTTGTGTTGACCTTGACCAAATCACTGAACTCTCTTTGCCCCAGTCTTTTCATCTGTGCAATGGGGATAATAATAGCTATATTCATAATATTGTTATAAGAATTAAAGTAGCTAATATTTGTTTTATTAGGTTCTTTTTAAAAAAATTACATTATATTTAATTTCTGCTTCACAGTAAAATGACTCATATATATTCTTTTCTTTTCCATTATGGTTTATCACAAGATATTGACTATAGTTTCCTGTGCTATATAGTAGGACCTTCTTGATTATCCATCCTATATAAATAGTTTGTATTTGCTAATCCCAAACTCTCTAGTAGTTTTTGTGTGGAGACTTAAGTGTTTTCTATATATAGTATCATGTCATCTCTGTATAATGGCAATTTTACCTCTTCCCTATCCATTTGAACACCTTTTATTTCTTTTTCTTGTCTGATTGCTGTGGTTAAGACTTCCAATACTTGTTTGAAGAGAAGTGGTGAGAGTGAGCATCCTTGTCTTGTTCCAGATATTAGCAGGAAGGCTTTCAGCTTTTCGCTGTATTAGTTGTAGGTTTGTCATGAATATATCTTATTATATTGTGATATGTTTCCTCTATACCCACCTTCATAAGGGTTTTTTTTTTTTATCATGAATCGATGTTGAATTTTATCAAATGTTTTTCCTGCATCTATTGAGATTATCATGTGGCTTTTGTCTTTTGTTGATGTGACGCATCCCATTGATTTGTGAAAGCTGAACCATACTGTGACTCTGGCATGAATCCAAGTTGGTTGTGGCACATGATCTTTATGATGTGTTGCTGGATTAGATTTGGCAAAGCATTAAAAACAGATAACCTGGCATATATTAGGTGTTATATGTGTTAAATATAATTTTCTATAAATGTCTAAATATAAAACTAGTAATGAAATCTTTGTGCATATAGCTCTTCCTTAACTATAAAATAAAACAAAGGCTGTGAGCTATAGAGCAGATTTGAAAATTAAGTAAAAAAAAATTTAAAAGCAATACAAATCAAATTTAAAATATTAATTCAGTGTGACAGATATTATTGTTTACTCTAACCCTAACTCATAGAAGTTGTCATTATTTATTAAAAGAGCCTCAGATCTAGTTCTATAATGAATTTGTTTCCCCTGTATTTTGAATTTAAGAATATGAATCCACAGGGCATTTGCATGCAAAGGAAGCTTTTCAGAATGAGGCAAATACTATCCAGACCTTGTTTGCTAGGTCAGGAAAATCAGACCTCATTCTCTGTCAATAGTTTACTTGTTAGAAGTCCTAGAATGCCAATTTTAATTAAAGATATCAGCATTACATTATTAGTGAAACCCACACAAAATTGTTCTCTAAATTGCAAAGTTGCTCAAGTCAGAAATTTGGAGGCCATTCACGTTTCTACGTCTTTGTCCTCATGCTTTAACTGGCCAAGAATCTCTCTAAAATATTCACTGACTCTGCCATCTTCTTTTTTTCATCTTCTAACTATATGAATTCCCGAGACTGTATTCAACCCATGGAGTTAGAGACCCTAGTTTGAGTAAGGAGGTATCCCATATGCTAGTGATCTCTGTGAAAACCACACGGGAGGATGATTGTATGAGAGTGCTATTTATACAAGTGGGGGTTACAAGGTACTCACACATACACCTCTTCTTTGTATTTCTTTTTTTTTTAAGTTAAACTATAGTTAATTTACAATGTTGTGTTAGTTTCAAGTGTATAGCAAAGTGATTCGGGGGGTGTGTGTCTGTGTGTGTCTGTGTGTGTGTGCGTGTGTGCGTGTGTGTGTGTGTATGTGTGTGTAGTGGCTCAGATAGTAAAGAATCAGCCTGCAATGCAGGAAACCTGGGTTAGATGCCTGGGTCAGGAAGATCCCCTGGAGAATGGAATGGCTACCTACTTCCAGTATTCTTGCCTGGAGAATTCCATGGACAGAGGAACCTGGCAGGCTATATATAGTCTATGGGGTTGCAAAGAGTCAGACATGACTGAGTGAATAAAACTACTCCTCCTCATGTGTGTATATATATGTATGTATGTATAATGTATATGTAGTCTTTTTTAGATTCTCTTCCATTATAGGTTATTACAAAATAGTATAGTTTCCTGTGCTATACGCTAGGTCTTTGTTTTTCTACCTATTTTATTATATAGTATATTTATCCTAACCTCCTAATTTATCTCTCCTCTCCCATGCTTTTCGCTTTGGTAACCATAAGTTCATTTTCTATGTGTGTGAGTCTATTTCTTCTTTGTATTTCTTTTGAACAGAACTCTAGGTTCTAGAGTAACCCAGAGTTACCCCATTGGTATGATGAAGTCCTTCATCAGTGGAGAGGTCAAAGCGATTATCTTAGGGCTTTCTGACTTCCCAAGTCTATATTACAATCAAATCTAACCTAGAAGCTTCTTTCTCATAATATCTGTTATGATGTGATCTGTTGTCCTCTGCAGCCTAAATTAATACATTTCATTATTAAAGAGTTCAACCTCTTTGTAAAGAGCTTTGCTTTTCCAACTTGGTTGAGGTTGGGACAGAAATGCCCTGCTCTGCTGACCTGTAGGCCACTGGCCTTTAATGAAACTCTGCAGAATGTGTGTACCTTTAGTTAAAGCACAGGATCCTGGAAAGCTGGCATGCAATTAGAAATGACCAAGTTCAATCACTTTGTTTTATATGTTGGGAATTCGATGCTGAACTTCTCAAAGACAGCAAAAGCCTTAAAAAAATTGTATTTGTTGGAGTATCTCTATTAAGTATGTGTATTTTCTTGTTAGAAGCACTGTAGTCTAGTTCAAGGTGCTCTGGGATGGTCCTGGTACCTCCATCGTTTGGCTACAGGACTTTGGCTCAAATGTGGAAGCCTTCCTTGATCCATTGGTTAACAGAGAGAGGCAGATCTGACTCCCCTATCCTCTCTGTTTTCAGGCTGCTCAGGCCACCAACCTGTCCCAGCCTTTATCGCATGTTATCACATGTATGTGTACATCTGTTCTCTTCTAGTACAAAATTTCCAAATTATATCAACACATGTCTTGCTGGCAAAATGATTCTGTGGTCAAATAATTGAAGTGTTAGTGAACTTCTCCTAAAACTTAGAGTATTTAATATGCCCACACGCATTACAAATCTCCATCAGGGGCACAGGTAGGAAGGTTGAAATTCACATTTTTTTTTTTTTTTTAACTGAAGACTTTTATTTTTGGGATGTATCTGATGGGACCTGGAAAAACAATATGTTACCTAGATTTTAATCCTCTATCCACACTTATATTGACTTAGTCCTCTTTATGCCCTAAACTCAGAGCTCTAGGCTGGGCACATGCTGGGTTATCACACATAGTTAATGAACGAATGATTAAAGTTATGTCTTTTCCCAAGTTCTCAATCTGCTTATCTGTGATATGTAGAATTAAGATTACATGTTAGTTTGTTTGGTGATTTTAACATGTTTAGAAGAATGATTTGAAAGAACATATATTGCTAAACTGGGAAATACTTTGTGGATTTTTTATTACTATCAACATCAGAACCACCTCTACCAATCTATTACTATTAATATGTATGTCACTGAAAATTGTTTCTTTTAACCTTTGCTCTACATGGAGTATTAAATAGCTCATAAGTTTTATTACTATGATATATATAGCTTTAAAATAGAGTCAGCTAGAAGTAAAATTTACCAAACATCTCCAGGTGAATCAGTTGCTAGAACGTTACTTTCCAAGTAGCCTACTTCTGAAAAAAAGGATACTCATATATCTAGATAATTCACCTTCAGCCCTCATTCATCTGATTATAACTACATATGATAATTATTACTACAGTTATATGTGTGTATATATTTATTTTACACATGCATATGTTAATTATTCAATAAATGCACATATATATGCAAATATGATTTATCTAGCAATTATTATGAGTTATATATGGTTACAGGCACTTTACATTTATTATTGTTACCCCCACAATAACTCTGCAAAAACTGGCATTATCATCCTTATTCTAACAAGAGACAGCTAAGGCCTAGAAACATTTGATAACCACCCAGAAGTATAGGGACCCTGTGCCTTAATTCTTTGAAAGAGTCCTCAAGATGTACTTGCTCAGCCTAAAAAGATTTGCTCATAACTTGCATTTATAGTGCTTATTGTGATAAGTTATGGCCCATGCCCAGAACAAGAATATCCAACCTGAATGGGGGGTTGAGAGTAGCCAAGCAACAGAGAGTAATGTCTGGAGCCTAACACTGCGTTACTGTAACTGTCTCCCTGGTAAGCAAGCAGTTCTCCTATTTGTGCCTCCACAAACCCCCAAATACACCCAAGTCAATGTGGCCACAGGCAACAGGCGACGGGCCCTTGCAGTCCGACTCTCCTCTTCTCCACTGCTCAAATGACACCCGGAATTTGCCTTCTGATGCCAGGTTTATAGGGGAGTCATCAGTGTCACACGGTCACCCTCAGCCACGCAGCACTGACAATGCAGTCATCTGTCAGCAAATGAGCTGAATGGTTCCTGCATGAGGCTGTCTGGGCCATATTTGGCAAAATCAGGTGACTTACCTTCATGCCTTCTAACCAAATGCAAACAGAGCTCTCCATTACCCAGAGTGGAAGCACAGTTTTCTCTGTCTTTCCTGCACACATTCTGAGATTCACGCAGAAGCCACAGAGGTAGAGGGAAAATATCTCAAGACAAAATGCTTTTGTCCCATCTCCTTAATTACAGATTTGAACTTGTTTTATAGAAGGCTCTTGGAAACCAATTACAGTATTTCCTGCACTTTTTTTTTTTCACTAAGGAGTGTGTTTCCAGTGTTATACCTGGCAGCTTCATCTTCTGGGTAGTCAAAATTTAATAATTTCATTTAGCCAATGGATACAGTGAAGACTGCTTTAGAGACCTGTGGGAACACTCAGACAAGGCACAAAGCCCTGGTGTACTATTAATGCTGACCAGGTGAGGAAGACACTCTCTTTCTCTTCTCTCATTTTCTTCACAATATACTATTATGAAAAATTTCCAACATACAGAAAGTGAGAAAGATTTCACAGTGAATAACCCCCTCACCCCCATTAGGTTTTATTGTACTTGCTTTATGTCACATCTATCTCTCTGTCCATCCTTCTGTCCAATTACCAATCCATCTTATTTTAATACATTTTAAATCAGTTACAGACTTTGATACATTTCACTCAAAATACCTCAGCATACATATCCTTATTTAAATCTAATATTTATGTATCTCTTTACCTTTGAATTTTGAAGTAAAGTTTGCATACAATATAATGTAGAAAGTTTAAGTGGACCCTTCACTGAGTTTTTACATCTGCACATACCTATGGAATCCAAACTCGTATCATGGTATAAAATATAAACATTACTCCAGAAAGTCTCACGTCACATTCCAGTCATATGACCCCACCTCCCCAGAGGTATCCAATATTGCAATCTTTTCCCCTCTATACATAGAACAGTTTGGTTCACTCTAGAGTGTCATATATATGGAATCATAAGAGTAGATAATTCTTTGGGGCAAGTTTCTTCCCTCAGGATAATCCTTTTTGAGATTTATCCATGTTGTGTGTATCAGTAATTCATTCCTTTTTTATTGCTGAGTATTATTCCCTGTGTGTAGATATACCACAGTTTGTTTATCCATTCACCTGGTTATGGTTAACCTGGGCTGTTTCCAGATTTTGGCTGTTGTGCATAAAGTGGCTGTGAATATGTGCGTATGAGTCTTCATGAACACCTATGCTTTCATGTATTTTGGGTCAATAAGTAGGGGTAAAATTGTTGGTGACAGGGTATATATATGTTTAGTGTTATTAGGAAATTGCAAACCTTTCTTCCAAGTAGTTATCTCCTCTTATGCTCTCACCTACCATGTTTGAAAGTTCAGTTTGCTCTTAATCCTCACTGACACCAGGTGTTTGTCTTTTTAATTTTAGCCTTTCTGGTGGTGGTGTAGGTATCTCACTGAGGTGTTAATTTACATTTCTGAGATGACAAGTGATGTTGAGCGTTTTTTCATGTCCTTCCAGCCATCCATGTTTCTTCTTTTGTGGAAAGTCTACTCAAAACTTTTGCCCAGACATTTTTTTTAAATTTTTTTAAAAGGGAGGGCGTGGACAGACATTGGCCCTGATTCCAGAGACACAAACCCACCACCTTGTGCATGTGCTTGTATTAGGGTAGCCTCAATCCTTTTCTGCCTTTTTGCTCCCTGCTCAGGCTCAAAAGAACCTGAAGAGATAATTTTTGAATAAATGTTGGTCGCCTTTGCTGGGCGCTTCCAAGCAGGAGCAGGAAGGGGCGGCTTGTTAGCAATCCTGGTCCCTTTGTGAGATGTTTGCAGAATGATTGATTTACAATAAAGTGGTTCCTGGTGGGTGCATGCAGGTGGAACTGATGCGGATCGATTCCAGTGGTGCTAACTAATCAGCTGTTTAAACTGGCAGGGAGAGTGCTCGGTGACAGACGCAGAGCGACCATCATTTTCCTCCTAAGATTACAAATTAACTTGTTGGGGTTTGCTGGGCTGTGTGACAACCTGGAGCCCAGCCACAGAGGAGGGGAGGGTGGCTGTGCCTTCAGAGAGGCCTCTCTGGGATCTGCCTTCCTGTAAGTCTGGACCTGGGCAAACAGCACTCTGGGCTGGAGGAAGAGAGATCCCATCTAGGAGAGAGTGGGGATTTTCATCCTCATTGAAATTCATCTCTACCACCTAGATGAGGGGGCCTGGATGAATTTAAAGGGTCCTCTCCTGTTCCTCTTTTCTTTTTTTCTGTTAGCTATTTGCTTGACCCCATGGCAGACCCATCTCTCTTTGTTTCTTCGCATAGAATGAACGCACAGGAAACCATCATTTTTCTCCATCTGGTCTTGGAAAAAACTCCCTATCTTCAAATTGAAGCTCTTTCAGTTTGAGAAAGTGAAAGTGTTAGTCATTCTCTGTGACTCTCTGTATCCCACTCTTTGCAACACCATGGACTGTATCCCACCAGGCTCCCCTGTCCATGGAATTCTCCAGACAAGAATACTGGGGTGGGTGGCCATTCCCTTTTCCAGGGGATCTTCCCAACCCAGGGATCGAAACCATGTCTCCCACATCACAGGCAGATTTTTTACCATCTGAAAGGCCCCTAGTTTTTGTTTGTTTTTAGGCTCTTCTTTCTCTCTCTTTTTAAATTTTAATTGGAGGCTAATTACTTTACTACATTGTGGTGGTTTTTGCCATACATTCACATGAATCCACCATGGGTGTACATGTGTTCCCCATCCAGAACCCCCCTCCCACCTCCCTCCCCAACCCATCCCTCAGGGTCATCCCAGTGCACCAGCCCTGAACAGCCTGTCCATGCATCAAACCTGGACTGGCGATCTATTTCACATACGATAATATACATGTTTCAATGCTATTCTCTCAAATCATCCCACCCTCGCCTTCTCCCACAGAGTCCAACAGTCTGTTTTTTATAACTGTGTCTCTTTTGCTTTCTTGCATATAGAATCATCATTACCATCTTTCTAGATTCCACATATATGCATTAATATACTGTATTGGTGCTTTTCTTTCTGACTTACTTCACTCTGTATAGTAGGCTCCAGTTTCATCCACCTCATTAGAACTGATTCAAATGTATTCTTTTTAATGGCTGAGAAATATTCCATTGTGTATATGTACCACAGCTTTCTTATCCATTCATCCACTGATGGACATCTAGGTTGCTTCCATGTCCTCACTATTATAAACAGTGCTGTGATGAACATTGGGGTACACGGTCTCTTTCAATTCTGGTTCCCTCAGTGTGTATGCCCAGCAGTGGGATTGCTGGGTCGTACGGCAGCATATTGAAAAGCAGAGACATTACTTTGCCGACTAAGATCCATCTAGTCAAGGCTATGGTTTTTCCAGTGGTCATGTATGGATATGAAAGTTGGACTGTGAAGAAGGCTGAGCGCCAAAGAATTGATGCTTTTGAACTGTGGTGTTGGAGAAGACTCTTGAGAGTCCCTTGGACTGCAAGGAGATCCAACCAGTCCATTCTGAAGGAGATCAGCCCTGGGATTTCTTTGGAAGGAGTGATGGTAAAGCTGAAACTCCAGTACTTTAGCCACCTTGTGCGAAGAGTTGACTCATTGGAAAAGACTTTGATGCTGGGAGGGATTGGGGGCAGGAGAAGAAGGGGACGACAGAGGATGAGATGGCTGGATGGCATCACTGACTCAATGGAAGTGAGTCTGAGTGAACTCCGGGAGTTGGTGATGGACAGGGAGGCCTGGCGTGCTGCAATTCATGGGGTCGCAAAGAGTCGGACACGACTGAGCAACTGAACTGAACTGAACTGAACTTGGCAGTTCTATTTCCAGTTTTGTAAGGAATCTCCACACTGTTCTCCATAGTGGCTGTACTAGTTTGCATTCCCACCAACAGTGTAAGAGGGTTCCTTTTTCTTCACACCCTCTCCAGCATTCATTGCTTGTAGACTTTTGGATAGCAGCCATTCTGACTGGTGTGAGATGGTACCTCATTGTGGTTTTGATTTGCATTTCTCTGATAATGAGTGATGTTGAGCATCTTTTCATGTGTTTGTTTAGGCTCTTCTCTTTATAGCCTGATTATACTGTGGTCCTTTTTAAGCATTGCAATATTGGATTTTACAATATTAATTACAAAAATTACAAAACTTGATCCTGACAATGGGGAGGTTTTAGGATGAAGAAGCCAGGGAAGATGATGAAGAGGTTGGTGTAACTGTGGTGCAATCATGGCCACAAGAGGATGGACTAGCCTAGCTTCATACTCTAGCACTTATCTTGACCTCTTGCCCACAAAAACCTTTTCATACATTATTTCATTCTTGCAATAGCTTCATGTAATGCACAGGGACCACCATCTATTATATGGGGAAGCAGAAGTTATCACAAGTCACCCCTAAGTAGATGCTGAAAGTCATGAAATTTGACCTCAAATGCAGGTCTTTGGGTGTTAGTATATCTAATTATGGCTCTGGAAGCCTGAATTAGCAGGCTAAATAATATATGTGCTTACATGAAGTATCTGGAATGGCATTCCAATATAAGAAGGTGGACCTGTTAACAACCTCCAAATTAACATTTCAAAAGGATTTGTTTCTTCAGAACTTGATACTGTTATTCTAAAGTGCTTCTGGAGGAATAACCAGGTGAGAGCTGGGACAGGCTACAACTAGATATTAAAACTTAGTCTAATATTCAAATAATTAAATCACTGGCCCCAGGGATAAACAAAGTAGAATAGGTGAACCTGTAAAAGCTTCCAGCTAGTATTTGAGAAGGCAAAATATGATAAAGGAGATATCAAGGACTTGTAAAGAAGGAACGGGAAGATTAGTCAACGAATGACTCTGCAATCACTGGAAACTTATTAAGGGGATAAAGTATATTTAGATCCTTATCAGATGATATGCTCCAAAATAAATACCAAATATTTCAAGATTTAAATGTAGAAATGCAAATTATAAAACTGTTTAAAATATTTAGGTGATTAACTCTTTGGATTAAGAAAGATTCTCTTAGTAGAAAAGCAAAGGGAAAATCACAAGTGAAAATGTTCATGTATTTAGTGCAGAAAAATAAATTGCTCGTTCTTTATAAAACAATATGGAGATTAAAAGCCAAGAGTGAACTAGGGGGAATATTTGTAAAACTTATGCTGATTGGCTAAGATCACAATATATAAAATTCTGTTCAAATAGGTAAGAAACAGGAATCTCAATGGTTATATTGAGGTCAAGAAATGAAGAGATGTGTTATAATGGAGGAAATAAAAATGTTAAATTGGTGTTTCTTTGTATAAAAAGTGTTAGTTGCTCAGCTGTGTCTGACTCCTTGCGACCCCATGGACTGTAGTCTGCCAGGCTCCTCCATCCATGGGGTTTTCCAGGCAAGAATACTGGAGTGGGTTGCCATTTCCTTCTTCAGGGGATTTTCCTGACCCAGGGATCGAAACTGGGTCTCCTGCTTTGCAGGCAGACTACCATCTGAGCCACCAGGGAAGACTTTTATTTGTATATTCATCAGTAAACAAAGGATTAAAAATTAAGATAATAGAATATTTTTCATGTATCAGATTAGCAAGGATAGTTCAGTTCAGTCGCTCAGTCATATCCAACTCTCTGCGACCCCATGAATAGCAGGCCTCCCTGTCCATCGCCAACTCCCGGAGTTCACTCAGACTCACGTCCATCAAGTCAGCGATGCCATCCAGCCATCTCATCCTCTGTTGTCCCCTTCTCCTCCTGCCCCCAATCCCTCCCAGCATCAAAGTCTTTTCCAATGAGTCAACTCTTCGCATGAGGTGGCCAAAGTACTGGAGTTTCAGCTTCAGCATCATTCCCTCCAAAGAAATCCCAGGGCTGATCTCCTTCAGAATGGACTGGTTGGATCTCCTTGCAGTCCAAGGGACTCTCAAGAGTCTTCTCCAACACCACAGTTCAAAAGCATCAATTCTTCAGCGCTCAGCCTTCTTCACAGTCCACCTCTCACATCCATACATGACCACTGGAAAAACCATAGCCTTGACTAGACGGACCTTAGTCGGCAAAGTAATGTCCCTGCTTTTGAATATGTTATCTACGTTGGTCATAACTTTTCTTCCAAGGAGTAAGCGTCTTTTAATTTCATGGCTGCAGTCACCATCTGCAGTGATTTTGGAGCCCCCCAAAATAAAGTCTGACACTGTTTCCACTGTTTCCCCATCTATTTCCCATAAAGTGATGGGACCGGATGCCATGATCTTCGTTTTCTGAGCTTTAAGCCAACTTTTTCTCTCTCCTCTTTCACTTTCATGAAGAGGCTTTTTAGCTCCTCTTCACTTTCTGCCATAAGGGTGGTGTCATCTGCATATCTGAGGTTATTGATATTTCTCCCGGCAATCTTGATTCCAGCTTGTGTTTCTCCCAGTCCAGCGTTTCTCATGATGTACTCTGCATAGAAGTTAAATAAGCAGGGTGACAATATACAGCCTTGACGTACTCCTTTTCCTATTTGGAACCAGTCTGTTGTTCCATGTCCAGTTCTAACTGTTGCTTCCTGACCTGCATACAGATTTCTCAAGAGGCAGGTTAGGTGGTCTGGTATTCCCATCTCTTTCAGAATTTTCCACAGTTTCTTGTGATCCACATAGTCAAAGGCTTTGGCATAGTCAATAAAGCAGAAATAGATGTTTTTCTGGAACTCTCCTGCTTTTTCCATGATCCAGCGGATGTTGGCAATTTGATCTCTGGTTCCTCTGCCTTTTCTAAAACCAGCTTGAACATCAGGGAGTTCACGGTTCACGTATTGCTGAAGCCTGGCTTGGAGAATTTTGAGCATTACTTTACTAGCATGTGAGATGAGTGCAATTGTGTGGTATTTTGAGCATTCTTTGGCATTGCCTTTCTTTGTGATTGGAATGAAAACTGACCTTTTCCAGTCCTGTGGCCACTGCTGAGTTTTCCAAATTTGTTGGTATATTGAGTGCTGTACTTTCACAGAATCATCTTTCAGGATTTGAAACAGCTCAACTGGAATTCTATCACCTCCACTAGCTTTGTTCGTAGTGATGCTTTCTAAGGCCCACTTGACTTCACATTCCAAGATGTCTGGCTCTAGATGAGTGATCACAACATCATGATTATCTGGGTCATGAAGATCTTTTTTGTACAGTTCTTCCGTGTATTCTTGCCACCTCTTCCTAATATCTTCTGCTTCTGTTAGGTCCATACCATTTCTGTCCTTTATCGAGCCCATCTTTGCATGAAATGTTCCCTTGGTATCTCTGATTTTCTTGAAGAGATCTCTAGTCTTTCCCATTCTGTTGTTTTCCTCTATTTCTTTGCATTGATCGCTGAAGAAGGCTTTCTTATCTCTTCTTGCTATTCTTTGGAACTCTGCATTCAGATGCTTATATCTTTCTAACTCAATGAAACCAAGCCATGCCTGCGGGGCAACCCAAGACAGGCGGGTCATGGCAGAGAGGTCTGACAGAATGTGGTCCACTGGAGAAGGGAATGGCAAGCCACTTCAGTATTCTTGCCTTGAGAACCCCATGAACAGCATGAAAAGGCAAAATGATAGGATACCAAAAGAGGAACTCCCCAGGTCATTAGGTGCCTAATATGCTACTGGAGATCAGTAAAGTAACTCCAGAAAGAATGAAGGGATGGAGCCAAAACAAAAACAATACCCAGTTGTGCATGTGACTGGTGACAGAAGCAAGATCCGATGCTGAAAAGAGCAATATTGCATAGGAACCTGGAATGTCAGGTCCATGAATCAAAGCAAATTGGAAGTGGTCAAACAAGAGATGGCAAGGGTGAACGTCGACATTCTAGGAATCAGCAAACTAAAATGGACTGGAATGGGTGAATTTAACTCAGATGACCATTATATCTACTACTGCGGGCAGGAATCTCTCAGAAGAAATGGAGTAGCCATCATGGTCAACAAAAGAGTCCAAAATGCAGTACTTGGATGCAATCTCAAAAACGACAGAATGATCTCTGTTCATCTCCAAGGCAAACCATTCAATATCACAGTTATACAAGTCTATGCCCCAACCAGTAATGCTGAAGAAGCTGAAGTTGAACGGTTTTATGAAGACCTACAAGACCTTTTAGAACTAACACCCAAAAAAAGATGTCGTTTTCATTATAGGGGACTGGAATGCAAAAGTAGGAAGTCGAGAAACACCTGGAGTAACAGGCAAATTTGGCCTTGGAATGCAGAATGAAGCAGGGCAAAGACTAATAGAGTTTTGCCAAGAAAACACACTGGTCATAGCAAACACCCTCTTCCAACAACATAAGAGAAGACTCTACACATGGACATCACCAGATGGTCAACACTGAAATCAGATTGATTATATTCTTTGCAGCCAAAGATGGAGAAGCTGTATACAGTCAACAAAAACAAGACCAGGAGCTGACTGTGGCTCAGATCATGAACTCCTTATTACCAAATTCAGACTTAAATTGAAGAAAGTAGGGAAAACCGCTAGACCATTCAGGTATGACCTAAATCAAATCCCTTATGATTATACAGTGGAATGAGAAATAGATTTAAGGGCCTAGATCTGATAGATAGAGTGCCTGATGAACTATGGAATGAGGTTCATGACATTGTACAGGAGACAGGGATCAAGACCATCCCCATGCAAAAGAAATGCAAAAAAGCAAAATGGCTGTCTGGGGAGGCCTTACAAATAGCTGTGAAAAGGAGAGAGGCAAAAAGCAAAGGAGAAAAGGAAAGGTATAAGCATCTGAATGCAGAGTTCCAAAGAATAGCAAGAAGAGATAAGAAAGCTTTCTTCATATAACTTAGTTTCCAGAAAAGTTCTGAAGCTAACAATGAAAGTGATTGATTGGTTTGTAGCCTTCTCTTCATGGGCAACAACTTCCAAGAAGAAAGAGTAAAATCAAGTTCAAAGAACTGTCTTGAGGTCTCAGTCCTGGGAGTTAAACTTTGTAACTACAGATCTCAGTTCTGAGATCAAGAAATAGAAAGCTGTTTTGGCAATATGTAATAAGGTCCTTAGAAGTGTTTTCACAACATTTTCTAGTAGCTCGTTTCTAAGAGTCTATCATTAAAAAATTAGAAGCACAAAGTTTTGTGGGGTTTGGAAGTGTCTCTTTGGGAAACTGAGGCAACCACTAGGGAGAAACACGATCCAGGCCTTGGGAGAAAAGAGGGGCTAGAGCATATAAGGAGGGGGAAATAGAGGTGAGGCAAAAAAAAAAAAAAACTTGCCCAGCTTTTTTCAGTTTTCCTTTGATCCATTTATGGAAACTAGATTCAAAATCTATTGAGTGATTCTTTTCTTCTCTGCTCCAAACTGGTTACATATTTGCATGGATGCACACACACATACACACACACACATCACTTAAATTCCAGAATGTCTACCATTAAATCTCTGTCTCTGCAGTTATCAGCAAGTGATAGACACATTGCTCTCAGTTCCTGTCAATCAAGCAATCACCTGATGAGACTTCCTGGTGGAGAAAATGCTACAAATGCTATGTAGTGACAAGGCTAAGGTTTTTCCCCAAATATGTTGTTGTTGTTCAATTGCTAAGTCATGTCCGACTCTTTGTGACCCCAAGGACTGCAGCATGCCAAATTACCCTGTCCTTCACCATCTCTAGGCATTTGCTCAAACTCATGTCCATTGAGTCAGTGATGCCATCCACCCATCTCATCCTCTGTCACCCCCTTCTCCTCTTGCCCTCAATCTTTCCCATAATCAAGGTCCTTTCCAGTGAGTTGGTTCTTTGCATCAGGTGGCCAAAGTATTGGAACTTCAACTTTAGCACCAGTCCTTCCAATGAATATTAAGTACTCATTTCCTTTAGAATCTCCTTGCTGTCCAAGGGACTCTCAAGACTTCTCCAGCACCACAGTTCAAAATCAGTTCTTCAGTGCTCGGGTTTCTTTATGGTCCAATTCTCAAATCCATACATGACTACTAGAAAAATCATGGCTTTGACTACATGGACCTTTGTTGGCAAAACGACGTCTCTGCTTTCTAACATACTGCAAGGTTTGTCACCGCTATTCTTCCAAAGAGAAAATGTCTTTTAATTTCGTGGCTGCAGTCACTGTCCACATTGACTTTGGGAGTGTAAGAAAATGAAATCTGATACTGTTTCCACTTTTTTGAAATTTAAGCCAGCTTTTTCACTCTCTTCTTTTACCTTCATCAAGAGGCTCTTTAGTTCCTCTTCACTTTCTTCCATTTAAGTGGTGTTATCTGCATATCCGAGGTTGTTCATATTTCACCTGGTAATCATGATTGCAGCTTGTGAGTCATCAAGCCCAGCATTTTGTATTATGTACTCTGCATATAAGTTAAATAAGCAGGGTGACAATATACAGCTTTGACATACTTCTTTCCTAATTATGAACCATTGTTTCCTGTCCAGTTCTAACTGTTGCTTCTTGACCTGCATACCAGTTTCTCAGGAGGTAGGTAATGTGGTTTTGTATTCTCATCTCTAACAATATTACAAAGTTTGCTGTGATCCACACAGTCAAAGGCTTTAGCCATAGTCAGTGAAGCAGAAGTAGATGTATTTTTGGAATTCCCTTGCTTTTTCTATGATCTAGCATATGGTGGCAGTTTGATCTCTGGTTCCTCTGTCTTTTCTAAATCCAGCTTGTACATCTGGAAGTTCTCTGTTCATGTACTGTTGAAGCCTATTTTGAAGGATTTTGAGTATAATTTTTCTAGAATATGACATGAATGCAATTGTGGGGTAATTTGAACTTCCTTTGGCATTGCCTTTCTTTGGGATTGGAATGAAAACTGACCTTTTCCAGTCAGTTTTTCCAGTGGTCACTGCTGAGTTTTCCAAATTTTCTGGCATATTGATTGCAGCATCTTAATAGCATCATCTTTTGGATTTGAAATAGCTCAGCTGGAATTCCATCACCTCCATTAGCTTTGTTTATAGTGATGCTTCCTAAGGCCCACTTGACTTAGCACTCCAGGATGTCTGGCTCTATGTGAGTGACCACACCATCATGGTTATCTGGGTCATTAAGAGCTTTCTTGTACAGCTTTGTGTATTTTTGCCACCTTTTCTTAATCTCTTCTGGTTCTGTTAGGTCCTTGACCTTTTTGTCCTTTATGGTACCTATCTGTGCATGGAATGTTCCCTTACATGTGTGCATGCTAAGTCGGTTCAGTTGTGTCCAGCTCTTTGGGACCCTATGGACTGTAGCCTGCCAGGCTCCTCTGTCCATGGGATTTTCCAGGCAAGAACACTGGATTGGGTTGCCAAGCCCTCCTCCAGGGGACCTTCTCGACCCAGGCATCGAATCCTTATCTCCTATGGCTTCTGCGTTGCACGTGTAGGAGCTACTGGGGAAGCCAGTTCCCAAAATATTCCCTTGGCATCTCCAATTTTCTTAAAGAAATATCTAGTCTTTCCCATTGTATTGTTTTCCTCTATTCCTTTGCGCTGTTCACTTAAGAAGGCTTTCTTATCTTTCCTTGCTATTCTCTAGAACTCTGCATTTAGTTAGGTATATCTTTCCATTTCTCCTTTGCCTTTCATTTCTCCTTTCCTAATCTATTTGTAAGACCTCCTCAGACAACCACTTTGCCTTCTTGAGTTTGTTTATCTTGGGGATGGTTTTGGTCACACATCCAATACAGTGTTATGAAACTGTCCACAGTTCTTCTTCAGGCACTCTTTCTACCAGATCTAGTCCCTCTAATCTATTCTTCACCTCCACTGTATAATCATAAGAGATTTGATTTAGGTCATCCAACCACTGAATGGCCTAGTAGTTTTTGCTGCTTTCTTCAATTTGAGCCTGAATTTTGCAATAAGGAACTGATGAACTGAGCCACAGTCAGTTCCAAGTCTTGTTTTTCTGACTGTGTAGAACTTCTCTATCTTTGGCTGCAAAGAATATAACCAATTTGATTTTTATACTGGCCATCTGGTGATGTCCATGTATAGAGTTGTCTCTTATGTTATTGAAAGAGGGTATTTGCTATGACCTGTACGTTCTCTTGGCAAAACTCTTTTAGCCTTTGCCTGCTTCATTCTCTCCAAAGCCAAACTTGCCTAATACTCCACTATCTCTTGTGGAGAAGGAAATGGCAACCCACTCCAGTACTCTTGCCTGGAGAATCCCTTGGACAGAGGAGCCTGGTGGGCCACAGTCCATGGGGTCACAGAGTTGAACACGACTGAGTGACTGACACACACACCACTATATCTTGACTTCCTACTTTTGCATTCCAGTCCCCTATGATGAAAAGGACATATATATTTTTTTGGTATTAGTTTTAGGAGGTCATGTAGGTCTTCATGGAACCATTCAAGTTCAGGTTTTTCAGCATTAGTGGTTTGGGGCATAGACTTGGATTGCTGTGATGCTGAATGGTTTGCCTTGGAAACAAACCAACATCATTGTCATTTATGAGATTGCAACCAAGTATTGCATTTTGGACTCTTCTGTTGACTATGATGACTACTCCATTTCTTCTAAGGGATTCTTTCCTACAGTAGTAGATAAAGTGGTCATCTGAACTAAATTTACCCATTCCAGTCCATTTTAGTTCACTGATTCCTAAAATGTCAATGTTTACTCTTGCCATCTCCTGTGAGACCACTTCCAATTTACCTTGATTCATGGACCTAACATTCCAGGTTCCTATGCAATATTGTTCTTACAACATCAGACTTTACTTCCATCACCATCACATCCACAATTGGGTGTTGGCTTCACTTTGGCTCAGCCTCTTCATTCTTTCTGGAGTTATTTCTCCACTCTTCTCCCATAGCATATTGGGCACCTACTGATCCAGGGAGTTCATCTTTCAGTGTCATATCTTTTTGTCTTTTCATACTGTTCGTGGGGTTCTCAAGGCAAGAATATTGAATGCTTTGGCATTCCCTTCTCCAGTGAACCATGTTTTGTCAGTCCCTAACTATCAGGGACATGTCCTTCAGCCACTCAGCATAGCTGGATGACATGTCTGGTGTTCTGGTTGTCCCACTACTGGTCCTCATTGAGTGTGTAAACCTTCACTGGGTGTTGGCTGTCAGTTAACATGCTGCCAGGGGTCGAGGCAAAGGCCCTGGTGGAGTGGCTGGGAAGAAGTTCTGGGGAAGGCTGGAGCCCATGCTGGAAGACACCCAGGAGTGGAGGACCCCCCTGGCCTCACCATTGCCACTGACTACCCTGGAGCTGATCCGCTGAATATCTAGATGTCTTTCTTTGACACTTCTCTATTATAACAATGTGTATAGTGGGTGAAACTCACTTTTTCTTTGGTCTTTTTGGTCAAAGAAATGTTTTTTCATACTGAAGTCTTTGGTACTGAGTGTGTGGCAACTAAGACCCTAGGTAATTAGAAAGATGGTAGGAGGTCAGTAGTGGTTCTACTTGAGTAGCTCCTTAATTGCTGTCCTTACATGCTGAACTATGAAGGCAGCTTCTAAATAAGGTCCCTTAACATTAAGAGATGTGCTAGAGAATAAGAGAGAGGCAGCATTTGGTTTTCTTGAAAATCATGGTGCACTATTGATCTGAGACATTTTGGATGAAAATTACAAGCTGCTTTATGAGTACTGAAGAGAGAAAGCAGTTCCCACCAGGACCTAAGGTGGGGTCACCAAGAAAAATCGTGACAGATAAATCCCACTTCTAATTTCTGATACTGTTTGTAGATCAAGCATATGTATACATTGTATCTGGATTTTTTTTAAAAATGGCATTGAAGCAGAGACATTACTTTGCTAACAAAGGTCCAGCTAGTCAAGGCTATGGTTTTTCCAGTAGTCATGTATGGATGTGAGAGTTGGACTGTGAAGAAAGCTGAGTGCTGAAGAATTGATGCTTTTGAACTGTGGTGTTGGAGAAGACTCTTGAGAGTCCCTTGGACTGCAAGGAGATCCAACCAGTCCATTCTAAAGGAGATCAGTCCTGGGTGTTCTTTGGAAGGAATGATGCTAAAGCTGAAACTCCAATACTTTGGCCACCTCATGCAAAGAGTTGACTCATTGGAAAAGACTCTGATGCTGGGAGGGATTGGGGGCAGGAGGAGAAGGGGACAACAGAGGATGAGATGGCTGGATGACGTCACTGACTCAATGGACATGTCTGGGTGAACTCTGGGAGTTGATGATGGATAGGGAGGCCTGGTGTGCTGCAATTCATGGGGTCGCAAAGAGTTGGACACGACTGAGTGACTGAACTGAACTTACTGACTGACCTCAAAATGGTTTTATGGACAAATATGGGGTTGACATACTCAGTAAGGTGGCTAGTACTTTGTGGAAGGATTGTGTCTAAAGGGTATGGATTGGTTACTTGGATGGTAAAGTATCTGATTACAACGCGGGAGACTTGGATTTAATCCTGGAGTTGGGAAGGTCCCCTGGAGACGGGAATGGATACCCACTCCAGTATTCTTATATGGAGAGTTCCACAGACAGAGGAGCCTGGTAGCCTACAGTCCATGGGGTTGCAAAATGTCAAACATGACTGAGCGACTAACACTTTCACTTTTTTTCAATTTTAACCTGCATTAATATATTCATTTCAACTTGTGGCTATTCAGAATAACTATGAATCAGCGGAGGTTAGTCATAGTGCAACAGAAGTGTGTTTTTTTTCTTTTTTTTCAATGTAGTGCTAATACCCTGTTAGATCAAGGTCATATTCAGGGTCATTTAAAACTATGTCCTATAACAGAAAACCTGTAAATACCTCCTGCCTCACATTATTCTAAAAAGACATGAGATTTATGAGACTTGATGTTTTGATCATGATGAAGGATTGTTTGTTTGTTTGTTTGTTTGCCTGCATTACCTGACATCAAAAGCTCTTGGGTCAAAATATATAGCTTCATTGATTTATTAAACTGGATATAGAAACATGTTTTCATAGTACATATCAGTGTCAAATCTATTTTAGCCAATGACTGTCAACTTCAACAGCAAGCTCACAAAATTTGTAAATGAGTTAGAGCTCATTATAAAACAGTTAGTCAAAGTCTTTGAAAATAAGAAAATATATGAATAGTGTATTGCTACATTTCATTAATGGTCATTTACCTAGCATATATCATCATGTTCACATCACTCCAATCACCACCAAGATCATGTTAGAAAGTCAGGCTGTTAACATATGATGATTAGTCATAAACAGGCTACAGATGTCAATTACTTTGTAATTACACATAACGTAAACCTCATAATTTATGTGGTAGTCAGTTAGAAAACAGAACTTAACTTTCCAGTTCAGTTCAGTTCAATTCTCAGTCGTGACCAACTCTTTGCAATCCCATGGACTGCAGCACGCCAGGCCTCCCTGTCCATCACCAACTCCCAGAGTTCACCCAAACTCATGTCCATTGAGTTGGCGATGCCATCCAACCATCTCATTCTCTGTCGTCCCCTTCTCCTCTTGCTCTCAATCTTTCCCAGCATCAGGGTCTTTCTTTTTAAATGAGTCAGCTCTTTGCATCAGGGGGCCAAAGTATTGGAGTTTCAGCTTCAACATCACATAACTTTTAATACTATAATATAATGTATTCTATAAAAGTTATGAAACAATATATTTTATTCCAATGAAAAGGTGACTTTTGAATTCCTGAATTACTAGGCAAGATCAGCCAGCCATGTGGAGATGGGAACAGAAAATTCCAGGCAGGAGGGACAGGAAAATTCCTAAAGAGGGAATGAGCATGGTATATTCTAGGAACCAAAGGAGACTTTCATACTTGTAATGGGGAAGAAGGGCTATTAGTGAATCTGGTTAAGGTTAAGAGGTGGGCAGGGACCAGTTTACATAGTGATTTTCGGTCCATGGACAAGAAGTTGGGTTTCAGACTAAACAAAGTAGGAAATCCCTGGAGGGCTGTAGAGAAGAAAGAAATATTATCTGATTTGTTTTTAAAAGGTTCCTTCTTGGATGTTGAAGGGATTACTTCAACATTACTTCAGCATTACTTCTATTACTTCAACAAAAATATCAGCAGGGAGACTGTTTAAAAAATGAATGCACTGAATTGACTGGTGATCTATTTCACATATGGTAATATACATGTTTCAATGCTATTCTCTCAAACCATCCCACCCTCACCTTCTCCCACAGAGTCCAAAAGTCTGTTCTTTATATCTGTGTCTCTTTTGCTGTCTTTCATATAGGGTTGTTGTTACCATATTTCTAAATTCCACATATATGCATTAATATACTGTATTGGTGTTTTTCTTTCTGACTTACTTCACTCTGTGTAATAGGCTCCAGTTTCATCCGCCCATCAGAGCTGATTCAAATGTGTTCTTTTTAATAACTGAGTAATATTCCATCGTGTATATGTACCACAACTTCCTTATCCGTTTGTCTGCCAGTGGACATCTAGGTTGCTTCCATGTCC
Organism: Oryx dammah; assembly: GCF_014754425.2. NCBI lineage: Eukaryota > Metazoa > Chordata > Mammalia > Artiodactyla > Bovidae > Oryx > Oryx dammah. Next base: position 27,310,474 of record NW_024070190.1, read on the forward strand.
TAGCTATTATAAACTGTGCTGCGATGAACACTGGGGTACACGTGAATCTTTCAATTCTGGTTTCACAGGGCACTCAAAGCTGGTGCACTGGAACAACCCAGGGGGATGGGATGGGGAGGGAGGTGGGAGGGGGTTCAGGATGGGGGACACAAGTACACCCGTGGCTGATTCATGTCAATAGATGGCAAAAACCACCACAGTATTGTAAAGTAATTAGTCTCCAGTTAAAATAAATAAATTAATTTTTTAAAAATGAATTCATTAGTCTAGACAAGAAATGGTGTTGGCTTGTACTACGGATGGAGCTGAAAGATGGCGAGAAGTAGAGGCATTTGAAATGTATCATGAAGGCAGAACTAAGAAGATTTGAAGTTATGGACGAAGTAGAGTATGAGGGAAAAGGATGCTTTAAGGATAGATACTAATTTGGGAGCTTGAGTGAATTTAGTGGATGGTTGTGCTGTTAAATATGTATTAAAAATATATACTGAGCATCTACTGTGTGGAGGATACTTTTTTGGACAAGATACTTTTTTAAACTTCTAACAGATTGTAGATGCAAATTATGTAAAATTGTCATCAATATTTCTATTTTATTTCAAGTAAATATTCTAAATAAGCATGTTTTCCTGCCTCGTTATCTTGTTATTGTGACATAGATTAGGGGTCAGCAGACTTTTCCTGAAAAGATTGAGGGAGTAAACATTTTAAACTTTGCAGTTTCTGTGAACTTTGTTGCAACTACTCCACCCTGATAGTGTAGTGTCAAAACAACCATGGACAACACATTAAGGAAAGAGCATGACTGGGTTCAGTAAAACTTTATTTACGGAACAAGTAGTGGGTCACATTTGGTCTCTGTAGTTTGCTAATCCCTGACATAGACTGTAGATCCCCAAACAAGACAACCTAGAGTGAAAAGGAAAATCAGATTGTGAATAAAGGCACCAAGTACTTATTTATTGATTTATAGTTGTCATTTCTTTAATTTCTTTATTTCAGTATTATTTTTAATAGTCCTTCTGGTTTCTTCAGGGCCCCTAACTCCATTTAATCTTAAGACTATAAATCATGCCACTTTGCTCTCTACCACAATGGTAGGACATTACCCATGTTGGCCAAACTGAATCGTCTCTTCCCCATGGTCACAATGATTGGGTTGGAGGCAGGTACACGATTCAAACAAGGCCAATTAGAATCTGCCCTGGACTTGATATGTAATTAGTAGGAGGCAATTTCTTCACTGAGGGTCTAGTAAGACAGGGGGCTGGAGATCTGTAACTTATACTTTGCCAGTCATTTTGGTTAGTGCTTATGTTCAGAGCAACACCAGCAGAGATCAACAGAGTTAAGAGCCATAGCAACACTGTTTGGGAAGTTTAATCCAGCTATGTCTAAAGTCAGAAACATGCCAGGACTTCCTGGTTATGTGAGTCAGTGAATTCCATTTTAGCTTCAGCTAGTTTGAGTTGAGTTTCTATCAGTTGCAGACAGAAGATTAATCAATTAGCATTTGAATCCCTTGAATGTGCCAAACATAATACACGCTAATCTTAGTTAAACTTAAGATAGCTTTATCTCTAAGGCTGAGAGAACAGGGGCTCAGAGATAAGTGGTTTGCCTGAAGTTACATAAATTTTTGGTAGTTATGATTGGACTGCTAGTATTTCTAGCTCCAAAGCCTATGCTATTTACATGGTACCGTGTAGTAAGGAAGCATAGAAATTAAACGGAAAAAAATAGTAAAGTGTAATTTTTGGATTTCTATTTCTCTTCAACCAGTTTCTTCTAGGGCTCCAAAACTGAGGAAATAAGATGATTCTTGAAGCATCAGAAAGATTAGATGTAATATATGACCTGTTAAGCAATCAATCACGGATGGACTTTCGAAGCTGCCTTGAATCTTAAAATGGGATGTTTCTAACCTAATTTTCCACAGGCTAAAGCTGGAAAAATGTTCCTTTTTCCTCCTGCTTAGGGAGACCAGATTTCATATGTATGCAGGAAATGCAGAGCCAGGCAAAGAGTTCATTTCCATATCTCTAAGTGGGCTGTGTGCGCTTGACAAGGAAGGGCAAGTAAGGAGTATAAAATCACCATCAAAGATTCATGCTGAGGACACTCTTCTTGAGAGCTATATGGAGATGGCAGTACAAGAGGGGCTTCTTTCTAGGTAGAAAGAGGTGATAATTAAACATAATTTGTAGAAGAAAATTAATAGTGATGGACTTAAATCCTTTATAGCAAATGTAAATTTCAAAGCAATTTTGTGTGGAGAAGTAAAAAGCTATAATATATGGCTGAGTGGTATATGCTGACAGTAATGGTCCTCTTGTGCAGTGAGTTATTAAAGACTTTCATCTCGTGGTTTTCAATAATGAAAAGGGAGGCAGTCTGGGGACATTTTCTGAGCTATGTCCCTTGTGTTGATTTAGCTTGTAAAACCAGTAGGTTATCTCAACAGCTGTATGGAAAAGGTTAAATTTGCTAAAAGCCTAAAATGTGAGAAGCATCCTATTTTAGAAAAATGCATTATTTCTTCTCTGAGACTAACAAACTATGACCTTGGGCAAGTCATGTAATCTCCATGGGGCTCGATCTTCACTTCTTGTTCAAGGATCTTATCCATGGCTTTTTCCAATTTCAGTTCAGTTCAGTTCAGTCGCTCAGTCGTGTCTGACTCTCTGCGACCCCATGAATCGCAGCACGCCAGGCCTCCCTGTCCATCACCATCTCCCAGAGTTCACTCAGACTCACGTCCATCGAGTCTGTGATGCCATCCAGCCATCTCATCCTCGGTCGTCCGCTTCTCCTCCTGCCCTCAATCCCTCCCAGCATCAAAGTCTTTTCCAATGAGTCTACTCTTCGCATGAGGTGGCCAAAGTACTGGAGCTTCAGCTTTAGCATCATTTCTTCCAAAGAAATCCCAGGGTTGATCTCCTTCAGAATGGACTGGTTGGATCTCCTTGCAGTGCAAGGGACTCTCAAGAGTCTTCTCCAACACCACAGTACAAAAGCATCAATTCTTCGGCACTCAGCCTTCTTCACAGTCCAACTCTCACATCCATACATGACCACAGGAAAGACCATAGCCTTGACTAGATGGACCTTAGTCGGCAAAGTAATGTCTCTGCTTTTGAATATACTATCTAGGTTGGTCATAACCTTTCTTCCAAGGAGTAGGCGTTTGTTAATTTCATGTAATCTACAATTCCTTCATCTGGTGAAAATATCCTCTTGGGAATGAAGAAACTTCAGGGACATATTGCTTGCAGTCATTTACTCTCTCTTCCCTTGTTTTTGAAATGGATTCTAGAATCAGTTCTAGGATCGCATGTCCTTCAATGAGCAAGATACAGAGATAATGAAGAATCAGAGTCATTTCACAAAGCTTAATGTTCAAGCTTTCACAAAGATCTCTGGAAGGAAAAGCTGTAGGAAAACCAATAGCCCAGCTTAACTGGGTCACAGTACAAATGACTATGGGATGTGCTTGAATAGTCCTGGCTTGTGAGGATTGGACCTCGAGGAAATGAGAAATGGGATTCTGAAAGAAAGAAAAGATAAAATATTTTTGATAGTTTATTGTATTTATTAAACTTCTGAGGGTTGAATATGGAAAGTTAGTATTAATGTGTCATGTTTTATAGACCTTAATCATTCATGCTCTAGAACAGAACTAGTCATGTTTCATTAGCATGTTTTTAAAAACTGATTGACAATATTGACTCACTATTGCTAACTAAAGTCCAAACTACTCAGGTTTACTTAGCTTGTACCTGTTGTTCTTTATCTGTCTCAGGATTCCATCTAGAATAATGGCTCTTTAGAGTATGACAATTTCTCAAATATTTCTTGTTTTTAATGACTTTGACACTTCAGAGGAATACTGGTCAGGTATTGAGAAGCATGTTTCTCAATTGGGGTTTGTCCGATTTTTTTTTTTTTTAATCCCCCTCATGATTAAACAGGACTTCCAGGTCTTTAGAAGACCACAGTATCTGTAAAGCGTTAGCTTTATCACAAAAGTGCACATGCTACCCATATGACTTATCACTCAAGATGCGAAATTTAATCACATGGCTGAGGCAGTTTTGTCAACTTTCTCCACTGTAAAGTTACTCCTTGGCTTTTTCTATACTGTGTTATTTAGAAGGAAGTCAGTCCCTCCCACAATTAAGAGAGTGAGGAATTACGATCCACCTATTTCATGAGAGGGTAACTATATATATTGTTAGGAATTCTTCTGTATGGGAGATTTGCCTGTTCTTATTAATTAAATTATTTATTACATCACTATAGGCTCAAAGATATTTAGGTTTAGATTTATACACTGGGTTATATTCTAATACATGTTATTTATTTTATTGCTCAAGGTTTCAGCTTTGGACATTCGGAGCTCTTTCTGTTGCTTCTGTGTCCCTCTGACATATCCTGTTGGTTTTTATTTTTCCTTACCTCTGACATGATGAAGTACTCCAGGCTCATCCTGTATATTCTTGCCTTGGCTTTCAAAACTGTCATTTTTCCTGGAAGTCCTAGTTTCCTTTATTGGAGAATGATGTTTGAGGGAGGGAGGAATGGGGAATAAATTTTTAATGGATATGGAGTTTCAGTCTAGGAAGATGAAAAAGTTCCTGAGATGAATGGTGGTGATGATTACATAATAACGTGACTATCCTCTGTTAATGCCACTGAACTATACACTTAAAAATAATCAACATGGGAAATTTTACATAATGTATATTTACCACAATTGAAATATGCTTTATCTAAAAAACAAACACAAACCTTACAACGTGTTTCCAATGAATGAGTGTTCATGTTTTCCCACATTCTCACTAGCATTTAGTTGTCAGACTTTGTCTTGGGTTTTTGTTCTAGCTGTCCTAATAGGTGTATAGTGATATCTCATTGTTTTGATGGTGGCATTTCATTATTGTCTTAATTTTCACTTCCCTAATGACATATGGGGCTTTCCAGGTGGCTCAGTGGTAAAGATTCAGCCTGTAGTGCAGGATATGTGGGTTTGATCCCTGGGTCTGAAAGAACCCTGGAGTAGGAAGCAACAACTTACTCCAGTATTCTTGACTGGGAAATTTCATGGACAGAGGAGCCTGGCAGGCTACAGTCCATGGGGTTGCAAAAAAGTTGACTAAGTGGTTAAACAACAACAATGAAATATGATATTGAGGTTCATTTCATATGCTTGTCATTTACATATCCATTTTGCTGGTGTGCTTAATATGTTGATCTTTTAAAACTGTTTTTTTTCATTGCCGAGTTTTAAGAATTCTTTGTACATTCTGGATACAAGTCCTTTATTAGATATGTAATTTGCAAATATTTTCTAGCAGTCTATGGCTTCTCATTCTCTTAACAATGTATTTCACAGAGCAAGTTTTTAATTTTAATAACATCCAACTTGGGGTAATTTTTTCATGGATTATTCTTTGTGTTTTTGTATCTAAAAGGTCATAACCAGTGAATATCATACTAGTTTTCTTGTAGATGTTGTATAGTTTTCATTTAACATTTAGGTCTGTATACAATTTGAGTTAATTTTATACAAGTTGTGAGATCTGTGTCTATATAGAGAGCTGTCTAATAGTTTCAGTACTGTTTGTTGAAAAGACTATTCTTTACCCACTCAATTGCCTTTGCATCTTTGTTAAAAGTCAGATGATTAGGTTCCTGTGGTATCTTTATTCCCTTCCATTGATCTATGTGTTTATTCTTTCACCAAAACTGTACTATCTCTAAAATGAAGTGTAAGACATATTATGTCTTTTTTTTTAATTTAACCTTTATATTAGAGTATATTTGATTTACAATGTTTTTAGTTTCAGGTATATAGAAAACTGATTAAGTTACATATATATCCACTGATTTACAGTTTTGTTTCCCATATAGGTTATTACACAAGATTGAGCAGAGTGCCTTGCAGAATACAGTCGGTCCTTGTTGACTATACATTGTATACACTGGTGTGTATATGTTAATTCCAACCTCCCAACCTCTGAATTTGTCCTTTCCCTGACTTTTCCCCTTTGGTAACCAGAAATTTGTTTTTGAAGTCTGTGAATCTGTTTTTGTTTTATAAATAAGTTCATTTGTATCATCTTTTTAGATTCCACATATAAGTGATGGATATATCTTTCTCTGACTTACTTCAAGCAGTATGATAATTTCTAGATCCAACTATGTTCTACAAATGGCATTATTTCATTTTTAATGGCTGAGTAACAGTCCATTGTGTGTGTGTGTGTATATGTGTATCACATCTTCTTTATCCACTCATATCTATCAATGGACATTTAGGTTGCTTCCATGTCCTGGCTACTGTAAAAAGTGCTATAATGAACGGTGGATGCATGCATCCCTGCGAACCATAGTTTTCTCAGCATATATGCCAGGAGTGGGGTTACAGGATCATATAGTAGCTGTATTTTCAGTTTTTTAAGGAACATCCATACTGTTCTCTATAATGAATGTACCAGTTTTCATTTCCAACAACAGTACAGGGGAATTCCCTTTTGTCCATACCCTCTCTAGCAGATATTGTTTGTAGACTTTTTGATGATGGCCATTCTGATATTGAGCCACATGAGTTGCTTGTATATCTTGGAGATTAAACCCTGTTGGTCACTTCATTTGCAAATTTTTCTCCCATTCTGTGGATTGTCTTTTCATTTTATGGTTTCCTTTGCTATGCAAAAGCTTTTAAGTTTCATTAGGATCCATTTGTTTATTTTTGTTTTTATTTTCAATACTCTAAGAGGTGGATCCCAAAAGATACTGCTGTGATTTATGTCAAAAAGAGTCCTTCCTATGTTTTCTTCTAGGAGTTTTACAGTGTCCAGCCTTACATCTAGGTCTTAAATCCATTTTGAGTTTACTTTTGCGTATAGTGTCAGGGAGTGTTCTAGTTTCATTCTTTACACATGGCTGTTTGGTTTTTCCAGCAGCATCTACTGAAAAGACTGTCTTTTCTCCATTGTATATTCTTGTTTCCTTTGTCACAGATTAATCAACCACAGGCACATGGGATTATTTCTAGGCTTTCCATCCTGTTCCACTGATCACTATTTAGGTTTTGTCCCAGTGCCATACTGTTTGGAATACTGAAGTCAGGATTCCTGATTCCTCAGCTCCATTTTTCTTTCTCACGATTACTTTGACTCTTCCTCCATTTTTCTTTCTCACGATTACTTTGACTCTTCATGCTCTTTTGAGTCTTCATACACATTTAAAAATGTTTTCTTCTGTAAAAAATGTAACTGGTAGTTTAATCGGAATTGCACTGAATCTGTAGATTAGTTTGGGTAGTATAGTCATTTTGACAACATTGATTTTCCAATCCAAGAACATGGCATTTCTTTTCATTGCTGTTGTCTTTGATTTCTGTCATTCAGTTCAGTTCAGTTCAGTCGCTCCGTCGTGTCCGCCTCTTTGCGACCCCATGAATTGCAGCACGCCAGGCCTCCCTCTTATAATTTTCTGAATACAGGTCTTTTGCTTCCTTAGGTAGGTTTATTCCTAGGTATTTTATTATTTTTGTTACAATGGTAAATGGGATTGTTTCATTAATCTCTCTCTGATTTTTCGTTGTTAATGTATAGGAATCCAAGGGATTTCTGTGCATTAATTTTGTCTCTTGCAGCTTTACCAGATTCATTGATGAGCTCTAGAAGTTACCTGGTAGCATCTTTAGGATTTTCTATGTATCATATCATGTCATCTGCAAACAGTGATAGTTTTATTTCTTTTCCAATTTGGATTCCTTTTTTCTTCTTCTTTGATTTCCATGGCTAGGAATTCCAAAACTATATTAAATAAAAATGGCAAGAGTAGACATTCTTTTCTTGTTCCTGATCTTAGAGGGAAATGTTTTTAGCTTTTCAACATTGAGTATGATGTTAGATGTAGGTCTATCATATACGATCTTTATTATGTTAAGGTTTCCTTTATGCCCACTTTTGAGAGAGTTTTATCATAAATGGGTGTTGAATTTTATCAAAAGCTGTTTCTGCATCTCTTGAGATGATACTATGGTTTTCATTTTTAAATTTGCTGATGTAATGTAACAAACTGATCTGTAAATACTGAAAAATCCTTGCATCCTTGGGATTAATCACAGTTGATTATGGTATATGTTCTTTTTGATGTATTGTTGGATTTGGTTTGCTTGGTACTTTGTTGAGAATTTTCATGTGTGTGTTCATCAGTGATATGGGGCTGTAATTTTCTTTTATTGTGGTATCTTTGCCTGGTTTTGGTATCAGGGTGATTTTTGTCCTTATAGAATGAGTTTGGGAGGGTTCCTTCCCCTGCAATTTTTTGGGAACAGTTTCAGAGACATTAGTATTAACTGTCTCTAAATGATTGGTAGAATTTACCTGTGAAGTCATCTTATCCTTTGTAGTTTTGTAGCTCAACCATGTCTGACTCTTTGTGACCCCATGGACTGCAGCAAGCCAGGCTTCCCTGTCCTTCCCCATCTCCTGGAGCTTGCTCAAACTAATGTCTATCGAGTCCATGATGCCATCCAACCGTCTCATTCTCTGTCATCCCCTTCTTCTCCTGCCCTCAGTCTTTCCCATATCAGGGTCTTTTCCAATGAGTCAGTTCTTCACATCAAGTAGCCAAAGTACTGGAGCTTCAGCTTTAGCATCAGTCCTTCCAATGAATATTCAGGATTGATTTCCTTTAATATTGACTGGTTGGATCTCCTTGCAGTCCAACTGTGGACTACAAAAGCATTAATTTTCATGTCACAGTTCAAAAGCATTAATTCTTGGGTGTTCAGCCTTCTATATCCTCCAACTCTCACATCCATACATGTCTATTGGAAAAACCATAGCCTTGAGTATACGGGACTTTGTTGGTAAAGTAACATCTTTGCTTTTTAATGTGCTGTCTAGGTTTGTCATAGCTTTTCTTCCAAGAAGCAAGCACCTTTTAATTTCATAGCTGCAGTCACCATCTGTAGTAATTTTGGAGCCCAATAAAACTGTCACTGTTTCCATTGTTTCCCCATCTATTTGCCATGAAGTGATGGGAGCAGGTGCCATGATCTTAGTTTTTTGAATGGTGAGTTTTAAGCCAGCTCTTTCAGTCTCCTCTTTCACCTTCATCAAGAGGCTCTTTAGTTCCTCCTCACTTTCTGTCAAAGCTGAAGCTCCAATACTTTAGCCAACTGATGTGAAGAGCCAACTCATGGGAAAAGACCATGGTGCTGAGAAAGATTGAGGGCAGGTGTCATCTGCATACCTGAGGTTATTGATATTTCTCCCAGCAATCTTGATTCCAACTTGTCCTTCATCCAGCCCGGCATTTCACACGATGTAATCTGCATATAAGTTAAATAAGGAGGGTGACAATATACACCCTTGATGTATTCTTTCTCCAATATTGAACCATTCTGTTGTTTCATCTCTGGTTCTAACTGTTACTTCTCGACCTGCAAACAGGTTTCTCGGGAGGCAGGTAAGGTGGTCCGGTATTCCCATCTCTTTAAGAATTTTCCAGTTTGTTATGATCCAGACCGTCAAAGGCTTTAGTGTAGTCAGTGAAGCAGAAGTAGATCTTTTTGGATGTCTCTTGCTTTGTCTGTGGTCCAACAAATGTTGACAATTTGATTTCTGGTTCCTCTGCCTTTTCTAAATCTGGCTTGAACATCTGGAAGTTCTCAGTTCACATACTGTTGAAGCCTAGCTTGGAGGATTTTGAGTGTGACCTTGCTAGCATGTGAAATGAGTGCAATTGTGTGGCAGTTTGAATATTCTTTGGCATTGCCCTTCTTTGGGATTGGAATGAAAACTAACTGACCTTTTCTAGTCCTGCAGCCACTGCTGAGTTTTCCAAATTTGTGGGCATATGGAGTACAGCAGTTTAACAGCATCATCTTTTAGGATTTGAAATGGGTCAGCTGTAATTCCATCACCTCCACTAGCTTTGTTCATAGTAAGCTTCCTAAGGCCCACTTGATTTCACACTCCAGGATGTCTGGCTGTAGGTGAATGATCATACCATCATGGTCATCCAGTTCATTAAGATCTTTTTTTGGTATAGTTCTTGCCACCTCTTCTTAATATGTTCTGCTTACATTAGGTCCATACTGGTTCTGCTCTTTATTGTGCCCATCTTTGCATAAAATGTTCCCTTGGCATCTCTAATTTTCTTGAAGAGATTTCTAGTCTTTCCCATTCTACTGTTTTCCACTATTTCTTTTCACTGATCACTTAGGAAGGCTGTCTTATCTCTCCATGCTATTCTTTGAAACTCTGCACTCAGATGGGTATATCTTTCCTTTCCTCCTTTGCCTTTCAATTCTCTTTTCTTAGGCATTTCTAAGTCCCTCTCAGACAACCACTTTGCTTCTTTCATTTTTCTTGGGGATGGTTGTGGTCACAATCTCCTGTGCATTGTTATGACCTTTCATCCATAGTTCTTCAGGCACTCTGTCTACCAGATCTAGTCCCTTGAATCTATTCGACACCTCAACTGTATTAATCATAAGGGATGTGATTTAGGTCATACCTGAATTGCTAGTGATTTTCCCTACTTTCTTCATTTAAGTCTGAATTTGCAATAAGGAGTTCATGATCTGAGCCACAGTCATCTCCTGGTCTTGTTTTTGCTGACTGTGTAGAGTTTCTCCATCTTCGGCTGCAAAGAACATAATCAGTCTGATTTTGGCATTGATCAGCTGCTGATGTCCATGTGTAGAGTCATCTCTCGTGTTGTTGGAAGAGGGGTTTGCTATGACCAGTGCATTCTCTTGGCAAAACTCTATTAGCCTTTGCCTTGCTTCATTTTGCACTCCAAGGCCAAACTTGCCTGTACTCCAGGTATCTACTGGCTTCCTCTTTTGCCTTCCAATCCTCTATGATGTAAAACAATCTTTTTTTGGCGTTAGTTCTAGAAGGGCTTATAGGTCTTTATAGAACTGTTCATCTTCAGCTTCTTCGGTTGGGGAATAGACTTTATGTTCTCTTAGACTTTAGTTTGGGCTTCCCTGGCAGCTCAACTTGTAAAGAATATGCCTGCAGTGCAGGAGACCCCAGTTTGATTCCTGGGTTGGGAAGATTCCCTGGAGAAGGGATAAGCTACCGACTCCAGTATTCTTGTTTGTTTCAATTTCAGTTATTTGTGATTGCCCTGGTTTATATTTTCTATTTCTTCCTGGTTCAGTCTTGGAGAGTTGTTTCTTTCTAAGAATTTGTCCATTTCTTCTAGCTTGTCTGTATTATTGGCTTAATCCCAGAGGTGTTCTGATAGCTCAGGAAGACTTTAGACAGCTTTTCTGGTAATGGGTGGGGCTGTGTTCTCACTCTCTTGGACATCTGACCTGAGGCTTCCTAGCACTGGAGCCTGCTGGCAGTGGGTGATGCTCCATCTCTGTGCCAAATGGCAACCTCTGAGAGAGCTCACACTGAGGAGTAGTCCCTGGGTCCTCTACCACTGGTATCCGTGTCCCCACTGTAAACCACACCCAACCCCTGCCTGCAAAAGAGACTGTCCAAGACCAGCAGGTAGGTCTGTCCCAGGCTCCTGTGGAGTCTCTGCTTTTCCCTGGGTCTCAGTCACATGAAACCTTGTGCATTTTCTAAGAGCTGACTCCCTGTTTACCCCAGCCCTATGCAGCTCCTGTACTCAAGCCCCAGTGGCCTTTAAAGGCAAATGCTCTGAGGGCTCCTCCTCCCCATGCCTGAACGTCAGGCTGGGGAGCCTGGCATGGGGCTCAAAACTTCCTCCTGTTGGAGAAACTCTGTGACATAATTATTTTTCAGTTTGTGGGTCACCCACCCTGGTATGGGATTTGATTCTATCGAGAGAGCCCCTTTCTTACCACCTTGTTGTGGCTTCTTTGGATGTAGAATATCCTTGTTGGTAGACTCGAGTCATTCTTCTTGATGACTGTTCAGCAGTTAGGTGTGATTTTGATGTTTTCATAACAGGAGGTGAGCTCAAGTCCTTCTACTCTGACATTTTGTCTCCTCCTGCTATTATGTCTTGAAGTTTAGTATGTGATCACTGCAACTTTGTTCTTCTTGATTCGGTATTTTGGAACTATTCTGGGTCTTTTGATTTTCCCTATAAATTTTAGAATTAATTACCAAAAAAGCTGCCAGGACTTTGGGATTGTATTAACTCTATAGAACAAGCTAGAAAGAACTGACAATTATGAAACTTCTAATGTATGAATGTCAAATATTTATTCATTTATCTAGATCTTTTGTGATTTATCTTTTCAGTGTTTTATAGTTTTCTACATATAGATCCTGTACATATTTTTTTTAATTTACATGGTGTTTTAAAATTTCTTTAAATTTGTTGTTTCTTTGCTTATGTTGTTGTTGTTGTTCAGAGACTAAGTCGTTCTGACTCTTCGTGACTCCAAGAACTGCAGTATGTCAGCCTTCCCTGTCCTTTACTATCTCCCTGAGTTTCCTCAAAGTCATGTCCCTTGAGTCAGTGATGCCATCCCACCATCTCATCCTCTGTGACTCCCTTCTCTTGCCCTCAATCTTTCCCAGCATTAGGGTCTTTTCCAATGAACTGGCTCTTTGCTTATATAAAGGAAAGTAATTGACTTTTGCATACTGGCCTTGTATCCTGTAAACTCTTAATTCCAAGGGTTTGTTTTTTATGAGTTTCTACATAGACATGTGATTGTGAATAAGAATAGTTTAATCTTTACAAGCTCTATAACTTTTACTTTTTTCTCTTATTGTATTACCTGGGATTTCCTTTATAACATTCAACATATGTAGTAACAAAGGGCATCATTTTTTTGGTCCAAAACTTAGGAATAAAGTATTCAGTATCTTATAGTGTTAGCTATAAAGATGCTTACTCCTTGCAAGAAAAGTTATGACCAACCTAGATAGCATATTCAAAAGCAGAGACATTACTTTGCCGACTAAGGTCCGTACAGTCAAGGCTATGGTTTTCCCAGTAGTCATGTACGGATGTGAGAGTTGGACTGTGAAGAAGGCTGAGCACTGAAGAACTGATGCTTTTGAACTGTGGTGTTGGAGAAGACTCTTGAGAGTCCCTTGGACTGCAAGGAGATCCAACCAGTCCATTCTGAAGGAGATCAGCCCTGGGATTTCTTTGGAAGGAATGATGCTAAAGCTGAAACTCCAGTACTTTGGCCAACCAACTCATGCAAAGAGTTGACTCATTGGAAAAGACTTTGATGCTGAGAGGGATTGGGGGCAGGAGGAGAAGGGGACGACCCAGGATGAGATGGCTGGATGGCATCACTGCCTCGATGGACGTGAATCTGAGTGAACTCCATGAGATGGTGATGGACAGGGAGGCCTGGCGTGCTGCAATTCATGGGGTCGCAAAGAGTTGGACACGACTGAGCAACTGAACTGAACTGAACTGATAGGGGCTCTTTAATATATACTTCATTGGTTAAGGAAATTCCCTTTATCCTAGTTTCTAAAAATCCTAAATGGGTGCTGATTTTGTTAAATGTCTGTATTTGTTGATATGAGAATATAATTTTTCTCATTCTGTTAACATAGTGAATTTCACTGATTTATGATATCAAATTATCCTTGACTCCCCAGAATGAACTCTGCTCAATAGTGCTCTATTAAGCTTTTTGTATGTTACTAGAGTCAATTTTGGCATAGATGTTTTTCTGGAACTCTCTTGCTTTTTCAATGATCCAGCTGTGGAAAATTCTGAAAGAGATGGGAATACCAGACCAGCTGACCTGCCTCTTGAGAAATCTGTATGCAGGTCAGGAAGCAACAGTGAGAACTGGACATGGATCAACACACTGGTTCCAAATAGGAAAAGGAGTACGTCAAGGCTGTATACTGTCACCTTGCTTATTTAACTTATATGCAGAGTACATCATGAGAAACGCTGGACTGGAAGAAACACAAGCTGGAATCAAGACTGCTGGGAGAAATATCAATAACCTCAGATATGCAGATGATACCACCCTTATGGCAGAAAGTGAAGAGGAACTAAAAAGCCTCTTGATGAAAGTGAAAGAGGAGAGTGAAAAAGTTGGCTTAAAGCTCAACATTCAGAAAACGAAGATCATGACATCTGGTCCCGTCACTTCATGGGAAATAGATGGGGAAACAGTGGAAACAGTGTCAGACTTTATTTTGGGGGGCTCCAAAATCACTGCAGATGGTGACTGCAGCCATGAAATTAAAAGACACTTTCTCCTTGGAAGAAAAGTTATGACCAACCTAGATAGTATATTCAAAAGCAGAGACATTACTTTGCCGACTGAGGTCCGTCTAGTCAAGGCTATGGTTTCTCCTGTGGTCATGTATGGATGTGAGAGTTGGACTGTGAAGAAGGCTGAGTGCCGAAGAATTGATGCTTTTGAACTGTGGTGTTGGAGAAGACACTTGAGAGTCCCTTGGACTGCAAGGAGATCCAACTAGTCCATTCTGAAGGAGATCAGCCCTGGGATTTCTTTGGAAGGAATGATGCTAAAGCTGAAACTCCAGTACTTTGGCCACCTCATGTGAAGAGTTGACTCATTGGAAAAGACTCTGATGCTGGGAGGGATTGAGGGCAGGAGGAGAAGGGGACGACAGAGGATGAGATGGCTGGATGGCATCACTGCCTCGATGGACATGAATCTGAGTGAACTCCAGGAGTTGGTGATGGACACGGAGGCCTGGCGTGCTGCGATTCATGGGGTCACAAAGAGTCAGACACGACTGAGCAACTGAACTGAAATGAGAGTCAATTTACTTATATTTTATTAAAATCTTTTATCTATGTTTGAGATATTTGCATGGGGCTCAGGTTGAAGCACTGGACTGGTGGCTACACAGTGCTGGAATGACTTTGAGGAGATATCCCACATCCAAGGGCAAAGGAGAAGCCCCAGTAAGATGGGAGGAGGGGCAAAATTGCATTTAGAATCAAACCCCATAGCCACCAGCGATGCTCAGAAGGCTCAAACGTCCTTGTGCGCACCAGGACCCAGAGACCCCACAGAGACTGAGACAGAACTGTGTGTGGGTGTCTCCTGAGGAGGTACGGAGAGCAGTGGACTGCTGCGGGGGCAGGGGCTCTGGGTGCAGCAGACCTGGGTCTGGCATAAGCCTTCCTGGAGGAGGTTGCCATTAACCCACCATAGAGCCACCAGAACTTACCCAGGACTGGAAAACAGACTCTGGGAGGGCACAAACAGGACCTTGTACTCACCAGAACCCAGGAGAAAGGAGCAGTGACCCCACAAGAGACCGACCCAGACTTGCCCAGGAGTGTCCAGGAGTCTCCGGCAGAGGCGTGGGTCAGTGGTGGCCTGCGGCAGCACTGGGGGCACTGAGTGTAGCAGGGTGAGCATGGGACCTTTTGAAGGAGGTCGCCATTATCTTCATTACCTCCACCATAGTCTGGCCTCAGGTCAAACAATAGGGAGGGAACACAGCCCCGTCCTGCAACAGAGAGTGAAAGTGAAGTCACTCAATCCTGCCTGACTCCCTGTGACCCCGTGGACTATAGCCTACGAGGTTCCTCCATCCAAGGAATTCTCCAGGCAAGAGTATTGGAGTGGGTTGCCCTTTCCTTCTCCACTTCAACAGAAAATTGGATTAAACATTTACTGAGCATGGCCCTGCCCGTCAGAACAAGACCCAGTTTCCCCCTCAGTCAGTCTCTCCCATCAGAAGGCTTCCATAAGCCTCTTATCCTTCTCAATCAGAGGGCAGAAAGACTGAAAACAACAATCACAGAAAACTAACCAATCTGATCACATGGACCACAGCCTTGTTTAACTCAATGAAACTGTGAGCCATGCCGTGTAGGGCCACCCAAGACAGACGGGTCATGGTGGAGAGTTCTGACAAAACTTGGTCCACTGGAGTAGGGAATGGCAAACCACTACAGTATTCTTGCCGTGAGAACCCCATGAACAGTATAAAAAGGCAAAAAGATAAGACACTGAAAGATGAACTCCTCAGGTTGGTAGGTGCCCAATATGCTACTGGAGATCAGTGGAGAAATAAATCCAGAAAGACAGAAGAGATGGAGCCAAAGCAACACCACCACCCAGTTGTGGATGTGACCAGTGATGGAAGTAAACTCCGATGCTGTAAAGAGCAATATTGCATAGGAACCTGGAATGTGAGGTCTATGAATCAAGGCAAATAGGAAGTGGTCAAACAGGAGATGGCGAGAGTGAACACTGACATTTTAGGAATCAGTGAACTAAAATAGACTGGAATGGGTGAATTTAACTCAGATGACCATTAAATCTGCTACTGTGGGCAAGAATCCCTTAGAAGAAATGGAATAGCCATCACAGTCAACAAAAGAGTCCAATTGGAGTTCTGCAATCTCAAAAACTGCAGAATGATCTCTGTTCATTTCCACGGTAAACCATTCAATATCACAGTAATCCAAGCCTATGCTCCAACCACTAATGCTGAAGAAGCTGAAGTTGAACGGTTCTATGAAGACCTACAAGACCTTTTAGAACTAACACCCCCAAAAGATGTTCTTTTCATTATAGGGGACTGGAATGCAAAAGTACGAAGTCAAGAGATACCTGGAGTAACAGTCAAATTTGGCCTTGGAGTACAAAACAAAGCAGGCTAACAAGCCTAACAAGAGTTTTGCCGAGAGAACGCACGGTCATAGAAAACATCCTCTTCCAACAACAAAAGAGAAGACTCTACACATGGACATCACCAGATGGTCAATACTGAAATCAAATGGATTATATTATTTGCAGCCAAAGATGGAAAAGCTCTATACAGTCAGCAAAAACAAGGCTGGGAGCTGACTGTGGCTCAGATCATGAACTCCTTATTGCCAAATTTAGACTTAAATTGAAGAAAATAGGTAAAACCACTAGACCATGTATGACCTAAATCAAATCCCTTATGATTATACAGTGGAAGTGACAAATAGATTCAAGAGATTAGATCTGATAGAGTGCCTAAAAAAACTATATACAGACATTGTACAGGAGGCAGTGATCTCAAGAAAAAGAAATGCAAAAAAGCAAAATGGTTGTCTGAGGAGGCCTTATAAATAGCTGGGAAAAGACGAGAAGTGAAAGGCAAAGGAAAAAAGGAAAGATATACCCATTTGAATGGAGAATTCCAAAGAATAGCAAGGAGAGATAAGAAAGCCTTCCTCAGTGACCAGTGCAAAGAAATAAAGGAAAACAACAGAATGGGAAAGACTAGAAATCTCTTCAAGAAAATTAGAGATACCAAGGGAACTTTTCATGCAAAGATGGGCACAATAAAGGACAGAAATGGTATGGGCCTAACAGAAGCAAAAGATATTAAGTAGAGGTGGCAAGAATACATAGAACTATACAAAAAAGATCTTCATGACCCAGTTAACCACGATGGTGTGGTTATCTCACCTAGAGCTAGACATCCTGGAATGCAAAGTCAAATGGGCCTTAGGAAGCATCACTATGAACAAAGCTAGTGGGGGTGATGGAATTCCAGTTGAGCTCTTTCAAATCCTAAAAGATGATGCTGTGAAAGTGTTGCACTCAATATGCCAGCAAATTTGGAAAACTCAGCAGTGGCCACAGGACTGGAAAAGGTCAGTTTTCATTCCAGTCACAAAGAAAGGCAATGTCAAAGAATGCTCAAACTGCCACACAATTGTACTCATCTCACACGCTAGCAAAGTAATGCTCAAGATTCTGCAAGCCAGGCTTCAACAGTACGTGAACCATGAACTTCCAGATGTTCAAGTTGGATTTAGAAAAAGGCAAAGGAACCAGAGATCAAATTGCCAACATCTGTTGGATCACCAAAAAGGCAAGAAAGTTCCAGAAAAACATCTACTGCTTTATTGACTATGCCAAAGCCTTTGACTGTGTGAATAACAACAAACTGTGGAAAATCCTTAAAAAGATGGGAATACCAGACCACCTGACCTGCCTCCTGAGAAATCTGTATGCAGGTCAGGAAGCAACAGTTAGACTGAACATAGAACAACAGACTGGTTCCAAATAGGAAAACATTGTACATCAAGGTTGTATATTGTCACCCTGCTTATTTAACTTATATGCAGAGTACATCATGTGAAATGCTGGACTGGATGAAGCACAAGCTAGAATCAAGATTGCTGGGAGAAATAACATCAGATATGCAGATGACACCACCCTTATGGCAGAAGATGAAGAACTAAAGAGCCTCTTGATGAAAGTGAAAGAAGAGAGTGAAAAAGTTGGCTTCAAACTCAACATTCAGAAAACTAAGATCATGGCATCCAGTCCCATCACTTTATGGCAAATAGATGGAGAAACAGTGGAAACAGTGACAGACTTTATTTTTTTGGGCTCCAAAATCACTGCAGATGGTGACTGCAGCCATGAAATTAAAAGATGCTCCTTGGAAGAAAAGTTATGACCTACGTAGACAGCTTATTAAAAAGCAGAGACATCACTTTGCCAACAAAGGTCCACCTAGTCAAGGCTATGGTTTTTCCAGTGGTCCTGTATGGCTGTGAGAGTTGGACTATAAAGAAAGCTGAGCACTGAAGAATTGATGCTTCTGAACTGTGGTTTTGGAGAAGACTCTTGAGAATCCCTTGGACAGCAAGGAGATCCATGCAGTCCATCCTAAAGGAAATCAGTCCTGAATATTCACTGAAAGGACTGATGTTGAAGCTGAAACTCCAATACTTTGGCCACCTGACACAAAGAGCTGACTCATTTGAAAAGACCCTGATGCTGGGAAAGATGGAAGGCAGGAGAAGGGGACGACAGAGGAATAGATGGCTGGATGGCATCACTGACTCAATGGACGTGAGTCTGAGTGAACTCCGGGAGTTGGAGATGGACAGGGAGGCCTGGCGTGCTGCGATTCATGGGGTTGCAGAGTCGGATACGACTGTGCGACTGAACTGAACTGAACTGAAAACTAGTTGGGATGTGTTTCCTCATGAAGAAAACATTTAAAAAAATACTGTGGAGAATTGGTATCATTTTTTCCTTAATAGTTCAATAGAATTCACCAGTAAAACTCCTGGACCTGGTGATTTCATTTTCAGAAATTTGTAAATAGTGAACTTTGTTTCTTTAATAGTTATGTTGTACTATTCAGAATATCTATTTCTCAAGTGAGATATGGAAATTTTTATAATTTAAGACATTAGATCATTTTCAGTTCAGTTCAGTCATTCAGTCGTGTCTGACTCTTTGCGACCCCATGAGTCGCAGCACGCCAGGCCTCCCTGTCCATCACCATCTCCCGGAGTTCACTCAGACTCACGTCCATCGAGTTGGTGATGCCATCCAGCCATCTCATCCTCTGTCGTCCCCTTCTCCTCCTGCCCTCAATCCCTCCCAGCATCAGAGTCTTTTCCAATGAGTCAACTCTTCACATGAGGTGGCTGAAGTACACGAGTTTCAGCTTTAGCATCCGTCCTTCCAAAGAACACCCAGGACTGATCTCCTTCAGAATGGACTTGTTCGATCTCCTTGCAGTCCAAGGGACTCTCAAGAGTCTTCTCCAACACCACAGTTCAAAAGCATCAATTCTTCGGTGCTCAGCCTTCTTCACAGTCCAACTCTCACATCCATACATGACCACAGGAAAAACCATAGCCTTGACTAGACGGACCTTTGTAGATTATTTTATCTGTTATCAAATTTTGGGGCATATAGTTGTTTATAGTACTTCTTTTTATCCTTTTACTGTCCTTCAGAGTAGTAGTAATGATCTCTCTCTCATTCCTGATATTTGTAATTTGCATCATTTTTCTTTTTCAGGTGTAGGCTGTGTAGAGCCTTATCAACTTTTATTAATCTTTTCAAATAAACACTTTGATTTATTCATTTTCTTGTGTTTTCCTCTTTTAACTTTTGTTGATCCCTCCTCTAGTTTTTATAATTTATTTTCTCTGCTTGCTTTAGGTTCAATTTGTTCTTCTTACTGTAGTTTCCTTAGGTGGATGTTTCGGAAATCAACTGTAAATTTTTTTTTTTTTAATGTAAGTAGTTAATGCTATAAATCACTAAGAACATTTTCATGTTATATTTTTGTTTAGTTTAACATATTTTAAAATTTCTTGGAAACTTATTTGACCTAGTGATTAATTAGAAGTGTGCTGTTTAATATCCAAATAGTTGGGTGTTTTCCAGCTATCTTTCTGGTACTGACTTCTTGTTTAATTATGCTCCGCATGATTTCTATTCTTTTAAAAATGTTAAGATGTATGTCATGGCCTAGTGTATCATTCTATTTTGGTGACTATTTCACATGTTCTTGAGAAAAATGAGTATTCTCCTGTTCTTTGATGGAGTATTCTATTTATGTCAATTTGATCAAATTGATTTATAGTGCTGTCCAGGTCACTTACGTTTTTACTGATTTTTGGCCTGCCTAATCTATCAATTACTGACAGAGTTGTGTTGAAGTCTGCAAATATAATAGCAGACTAATCTATTCTCCTTTCTATTCTATTAATTATTGCCTCATGCATTTTGATGCTCTTTTGTTAGGTACCAATGGGTTTATAATTTTTGGTGTGCTCTTGGAGAACTGACCTCCCTCTATCATTATGTAATATCTTTCTTTATCTCTGATAGTCTACTTTATCTGAAATTAATATAGTTACTCCAGCTTAATTTTGATGTTAAGCATCTTACATCACTTACCACTGCTTTCCTTTATCTGCACTCTTTATATTTAAAACGTCTTTCTTCTAGATGACAGATAATTAGGTTTCTTTCTCTTGTCTGACAATTTTGGGCTTTTAATTGTTTAGTCCATTTATAAGTGGCTTTTGATACAGTTGGATTGAATTCTCCCATCTTTGTAACTGTTTTCTAAAGATTACACTTGTTCTTTGCTTCTTTTTACCTCGTTTGTCTTCTTCGGTTTTTAATTGATAATTTATATGATTCTCCATTGTTCTCAATTGTCTCCCCTTGGTATATCATTTTTATTTCCTTTTAACATGTTTTTAGTGATTTCCTTAGGGCTCATAATATATAGGTTAACAATATAAATCAACTTTCAAATGACATTATACAACTTTATGTATAGTGCAGGGACCTTATAACAGAGTATTAATTCCTCCAACTTTCCCTTGTGAAATTTCTGTAATATATTTCACTTACACATAAGTTACAGTTACTCAATACATTACTACTTTATTGCTTTTAGATGAATGAAGAATAATAAAAATATTAATTTTACCTTTGTTCCTTCTCTGACACACTTCCTTTCTTAAGGTAGATCCAAGTTTTTGATCTAGAAAATTTTCATCTATCTGAAGAAACTTTCAGTTTTTTAATTGGACTGTTCTGCTGGTAACAAACTTGCTATGTTTTTGTTTTAGAAAGTCTATTTCTCGTCTACTTTTAAAAAATACTTTTGCTAGACATTGAATTCTACGTTGGTCATTTTCTGTCAACACTTAGAATATTTTGCAGTATTCTACTTTTGCTTGCATGGATTCCAATGAGACGTTTGCTGTGTTCATAGCCTTGTTCCCGATATTGGGAAGGTTTTCTTCTTTCATTAATTTCTTTCAGGATTTTCTCTTGTCTTTGGTTTTCCTATAGGTAAACGTATCAATAATAAGTCTAGATGTGGTTGCTTTTTGAACTTATCTTGCTTGGTGTTCTGAACTTCTGCAATCTGTGGCTTGGTGTCTGGGAATAATTTTGGTAGCATCTCAGCAATTATTACTTCAAACATATCTTCTGCCCTATTCTTTCTGGTGTTGCAACACACACACACACACACACACACACACTCACACTCACACTCACACTCACACTCACACACTCTCACACTCACTCACACTCACTCACACCTCAGGTTTTTGTTTTTTCTGTGTTTTAATTTTGTCTTTATTGATCTATCTTCAAGTTTACTAGTTCTTTGCTTAACTAAGGGTAAGTCTATTTATGAGCCTCCTGGAGGCCTTCTTTAACTGTGTTTTGATTTCTAACATTTACTTTTGAAATTTCTACAATTCTGCTGACATTACCCATTTGATCTTACATGCTATTTGTTAACATCTTAATCATGGTTATTTGAAATGCCTTATCTGTTAACTCACATATCTGAATGTGGTTATGATTGCCAAGTCTTCCAAAACTGTGACTTTTAGTATGCCTTTTAATAAAAAATTCAAAGTTGACAAGTCAATAGTCACTGCAGGAAACAGACCTGTAGAGGGCAGGATTTATGGTACTCTACATATGAGTTGTACTGTATTTTAACGTTTGCAGTAGCTATAAGGGCTAGAGAGTCCAGACCCCTCTAGTGTCAGTATTTATTTCCTCTTTGGCTTTAAGGTTTCTCGTTACACTGTTTCTCAGAGGGGTCTGTGTTATACAGATTTTCAGTTGTAAATTCTCTGCTACACTGATTGTTGGTGTGGGCGCTGGGTGCAGAGAAGGTAAGAAAGTCTTTTAGTGGAACTTGGACTCAGAGTGTGGCCTTCACCTCTGTTTCTATTCTTTTCAAGGCATATAGCTCCTCCCATCTTCCTTGTACCCAGTTCCTGATATATTTCCTTGAAACTGTCCCCTGTTTATGTTTCCTTTCCCCTGTTTAGATGAAATACTAATCCTAGAAAGGATTACAAGGGGAAGAAAATCTCTCTCCCTATGTGAGATAAGGTTTCAGTATTCAGTTCAGTTGCTCAGTCATGTCTGACTCTTTGCAAGCCCATGAACCACAGGACGCCAGGCCTCCCTGTCCATCACCAACTCCTGGAGTCCACCCAAACCCATGTCCATTGAGTCGGTGATGCCAACCAACCATCTCATCCTCTGTCGTCCCCTTCTCCTCCTGCCCTCAATCTTTCCCAGCATCAGGGTCTTTTCAAATAACTCAGCTCTTCACATCAGGTGGCCAAAGTTGGAGTTTCAGCTTCAACATCAGTCCTTCCAATGAACACCCAGGACTGATCTCCTTTAGGATGGACTGGTTGGATCTCCTTGCAGTCCAAGGGACTCTCAAGAGTCTTCTTCAACACCACAGTTCAAAAGCATCAATTCTTTGGTATTCAGCTTTCTTCACAGTCCAACTCTCACATCCATACATGACCACAGGAAAAACCATAGCCTTGACTAGACGGACCTTTGTTGGCAAAGTAGTGTCTCTACTTTTTGATATGCTGTCTAGGTGGGTCATAACTTTCCTTCCAAAGAGTAAGTGTCTTTTAATTTCATGGCTGCAATCACCATCTGTGATTTTGGAGCCCAGAAAAATAAAGTCAGCCATTGTTTCCACTGTTTGCCCATCTATTTGCCATGAAGTGATGGGACCGGATGCCATGATCTTAGTTTTCTGAATGTTGAGCTTTAAGCCCACATTTTCACTCTCCTTTTTCACTTTTATCAAGAGGCTTTTTAGTTCCTCTTCACTTTCTGCCATAAGGGTGGTACCATCTGCATATCTGAGGTTATTGATATTTCTCCCAGCAATCTTGATTCCAGCTTATGCTTCTTCCAGCCCAGCGTTTCTCATGATGTACTCTGCACAGAAGTTAAATAAGCAGGATGACAATATACAGCCTTGATGTACTCCTTTTCCTATTTGGAACCAGTGTGTTGTTCCATGTCCAGTTCTAACTGTTGCTTCCTGACCTGCATACAGGTTTCTGAAGAGGCAGGTCAGGTGGTCTGGTATTCCCATCTTTTTCAGAGTTTTCTACAGTTTATTGTGATCCACAGAGTCAAAAGCTTTGGCATAGTCAATAAAGCAGAAATAGATGTTTTTCTGGAACTCTCTTGCTTTTCCGATGATCCAGCGGATGTTGGCAATTTGATCTCCGGTTCCTCTGCCTTTTCTAAAACCAGCTTGAACATCTGGATGTTCATGGTTCATGTATTGCAGATTGTCAGTCTTTGTTTTCGAGAAGAAATTGAGAGGGTTACCCTTGTGGCGCTTCCCCTGTCAGAGCCACAGGAGATTTTTCTGAATGCATACTGTGTGAAATTGTAGAGTTCCTGGAAGAAAATCCCAAAAGTCTCCTTTGACTGCAGCTCCTAGGAATATCCTAATCAAGCTAGTTACCACTTAGCTTACAGCAAATTGTCAAAATTACTAGTAAAGGAACATTTATTACAACTTGTGGCTTCTGGTGGCTTCGCATTCAGGTAAGCAAATGTCTAGTGCATCACTCTGTATGTACCAATGTCTCCAGGTTTTAAAGGGTCAGTTTGCCCTGTGACCCCAGTTCTTTGATAAGTTTAAGAACATTTATTATTTTTCACTTTTCCTAGCTTTTTCTTCTAATGTCAAGAGTGATGGCTTGTAATCTCTTTTACATGTTAAAGCTGAAATAGATAAAAACTGGAGTGGGTTGCCATTGCCTTCTCCATCAATTGGGAATGGGAAAAATTAGATGTGCTTCATTTTAAGCATTAAGATCCCACATAATCTCACAGATAATAACTATGTACATTGAATAAGTAAAGAACTTTGTGAGATAATAATTTTAAAGCCAATAAATACCTGATGTAATACAGATTTATTGTATTCTCCACAAAGCAAAGAGAAAATTTCAGAGTAGGTGTTGTTTGGTGGAGAAGAAGGGTAGAGCTCACTCTTTGGAAGATGCATTCACTATTTTGCACTTCTTTCTTAGTTAACATTTTGGAGTTTATGTTTTGGACACATAAATAAAATCAAAGAGGAGGAAACATCGATTTGGACAAAATAACGGTAGGTCTAGAAGCACATTGATGGAGAAGGCGATGGCACCCCACTCCAGTACTCTTGCCTGGAAAATCCCATGGACGGAGGAGCCTGGTGGGCTGCAGTCCATGGGGTCGCGAAGAGTCGGACACGACGGAGCGGCTTCACTTTCACTTTCATGCATTGGAGAAGGAAATGGCAACCCACTCCAGTGTTCTTGCCTGGAGAATCCTAGGGGTGGGGGAGCCTGGTGGGCTGCCGTTTATGGGGTCGCACAGAGTCGGACGCGACTGAAGCAACTTAGCAGCAGAAGCACAATGAAACATTTGAAAACAGTGCACAGACTAAAGAGCTGAAGAAGCAACTCATTTGCCATGTATTCACAAATAAAAACGTTGTTCATTGAGCTATGGTCTGCAGTTTAAATTTGTTCCATATGATAGTCTCTGGCTAGAAAGTGTGTCTAGTAAATTGGTGAAGGTTTCTGCTTGAAAATATAACATCTTATAAAACCTCAGATCTTAGAGGGCATTTACTTGATGCACAGAAGTCTTTAATTTGGATAAAGTCCAATTTATTATTTTTTAAAATATTGTAAGACATGACATTGAATATTTTTCATTTTTGAATATTGATATTAACTTTTTTAGCATCATTTGTTGAAACAGCTATTTATTCTCCATTAATTAATATTTCCTTCTTTGTTGAAGATAAACTAATCTGATATCTATCTCTAGTTTCTTTATTCTATTTCATTTTCCCTCTACCTTGATTCTAACATCACAGATTTCAATTACTGTAGGTTTAGAACAAATCTTGAAGTCAGAGAGCATAAGCCCTCTGACTTTTCAGTTTTCTGAAGGTTTTTTTTTTTTTTTTTGCATTTCCAGGTCCATGAATATAATATACCTCTCCAATTATTTACATTTTTTTCAATTTCTCTCAGTAGGAAAGAAAATTCCTCAACCTGATGAAAAACTACAGCAGACATCATCATAATGTTGAATGCTCTATGTCCATGATAGGAAACAAGAAGATGTGATCTCACCAACTCTATTTAATGTTGTGTAGGCTATCTTATGGAGAAGAAAATGGCAACCCACTCTTATATTCTTGCCTGGAGAGTTCCATGGACAAAGGATCCTGGAAGGCTACAGTCCATGGGGTTACAGAGATTCAGATACAACAGACTGACTAACACACACACAGGAAATCTTAACTAGTGCAATAAGGTAAGAATCTGTTTATTTAAATAAACAGATTTAAAAGGAATGAAGACCTGTTGCACACAACATGAAGCTATGCAAACTGACAAGTGACTTTAGTAAGATGGCAGGACAAAATGTTCATATACAAAACTGATTGTATTTCTATATACTGTAAGTGAAAGTCACTCAGTTGTGTCCGACTCTTTGTGACCCCCATGGACTATACAGTTCATGGAATTCTCCAGGCCAGAATCCTGGAGTGGGTAGCCTTTTCCTTCTCTGCCGTTGCAGCCGCCCGCGCTTGCGCAGGGTGGGGATCTTATACTAACAATCAATAATTGGATTAATTAAAAGTACCATTTGCAATGTCAACATGAAATTTTTACAGCTAAATATAAGACAAGCTATAAAAGATGAATACATTGAAAACTGAAAAATATTACTGAATTACACAGTGTTCACACATCTAAAGATTGACTAAGATTGTTAGTGTCCAATTTTACAAAATTAGAGCCTCAATGCAATCTCAATCAAATTCCCAGCAGGATTTTTAAAGACATTGACATTTTTATTCTAAAGTTATGGAAATGCAAAGGCTAGAATAGTCAAGCCTATTCTGAAACTGTAAATCATCAGTGTATGAAGCAACTTAGCAAGACTTACTATTGCTGCTGTTGCTAAGTCTTCAGTCGTGTCCGACTCTGTGCGACCCCAGAGATGGCAGCCCACCAGGCTCCACCGCCCCTGGGATTCTCCAGGCAAGAGTACTGGAGTGGGGTGCCATTGCCTTCTCCAAGACTTACTATTAGGCTACAGTAATTAAAACAGTGTGATAGGCATACAGTTTAATGGAATAGACAGCTACATAAATAGTATTGCACCTATATGGTTAATTGAGTTTGAACAAATATTTCCAAGGAAATTCAGTGGATGAAAGAAGTTCCTTTTCAACAAATAGTACTGAACCAACTAGACCTCATATTGGAAAAAATGAAGCTCAAGCTTAATCTCACACCATACATAACTCATCATGGATCATAGGTCTAAAATTATTAACTAAAAATATGAAGAAACATTAGTGGCCTTGAATTAAGCAAAGCTTTTTTGGCAAACACAAAAAGCATGAATCATAATAAAATACCCAGAGATAAACTTACCTCAGGAAGCAAAAGACCTGGACTTTGAAACCTGTAGGAGACTTAGTAAAAGAAATTGAAGACACAAACAAATGGGAAGATATGCCACATTCTTGTACTGAAAAAATATTGTTAAAATAACCATACTACCCAAAGCAATCTACAGACTCAGTACAATCTCTATAAAATACTATCTTGAACAAGAAAAACAGAGCTGTAGGAATAAGGCTTCCTGACTTCAGACTGTACTATCAGTAAAAAGGTACAGTGATCAACAGTATGGTATTGGCACAAAACCAGATCAATGGAATAGGACAGAAGAGGTCACCTCAGTTCAGTTCAGTCGCACCTTCTTCACAGTCCAGCTCTCACATCCATACATGACCACAGGAAAAACCATAGCCTTGACTAGACGGACCTTAGACCTAGTCTATGACAAAGGAGGCTAGAACATACAAAGGAGAAAAGACAGTGTCTTCAAAAAGTGGTGCTGCGAAAATGGGCAGCCACATGTAAAAGAATAAAATCAGAACATTCTCTAACACTATATACAAAAATAAACTCAAAATGAATTAAAGCCCTAAATGTAAGACTGGATACTATAAAACCCCTAGAGGAAAACATAGGCAAAACACGCTACAATGTGTATCACAGCAATGTTTTCTGAACCCATCTCCTACAGTAATGGAAACAAAAACAAAAATAAATGGTACTTAAAAGCTTTTGTACAGCAAAGGGAAGCAACAATATGAGAAGACAACATACAAAATGAGAAAAAATATTTGCAAACAATGTGACCAACAAAGGATTAAACTCCAACATATTCAAACAGCTCAAACAGTTCAATTTCAAAGAGACAAGTGACCCAATCAAAACATAGGTGGAAGATCTAAATAGACATTTTTCCAAAGAAGACATACAGAAGGCCAATAGGCACATGAAAAAAATGTTCAATATTGCTAATTACAGTAAGCCCCTACATATCAACAAGTTCCATTCTGAGAGCATGTTTTTAAGTCCAATGAAGTTAGAAAGCCAACTAACACAGTCAGCTGTATAGGAACTGTAATGTAGTAGGTTTATAATACTTTCCACACAAATAATCCCTAAAAAAACAAAAACTAAGACACTTTTAATCCTACAGCAAAGTGCCTTGAAATGTACAGTAGTACCAGCTATATCACCACTGCTTTTATGCTTGGTTCCAAACATCTGGGCTTGAAATAAAGACTCTGTGCCCCTACATACAGTACTATGAAGTTCACAAAAGCACGATCACTCGTATAGGGTGCTTGCCTCTGGCAGCGTAT
This sequence comes from Oryx dammah, assembly GCF_014754425.2. Lineage (NCBI taxonomy): Eukaryota > Metazoa > Chordata > Mammalia > Artiodactyla > Bovidae > Oryx > Oryx dammah. The sequence goes on from NW_024070190.1 coordinate 27,338,772, forward strand.
GCCAGACATGTGAACGAACTTCTGTGATTGGGCATGTGAATGGACGTTTGTCTCTTTGAAAGTTCACAATTCCACGGTTTCTATGTAGGGGGCTTACTGTATTAGAGGAATGCAAATCAAAGCTATAATGACATATCACCTTGTACCAGTCAGAATGGTCATCTCAAAAAGTCTACAAATAATAAATGCTGGAGAAGGTGTGGAGGAAATGTAAAACTCCTAAACCATTACTGGGAATGTAAATTGGTACAGCTACCATGGAAAACAGTATAGAAAGTGAAGTTGCTCGGTCTTGTCCAACTCTTTGCGACCCCATGCACTGCAGCCTACCAGGCTCCTCTGTCCATGGGATTCTCCAGGCAAGAGTACTGGAATGGGTTGCCATTTCCTTCTCCAGGGGATCTTCCCGACCCAGGGATCGAACCCAAGTCTCCCACATTGCAGGCAGACACTTTAACCTCTGAGCCACCAGGGAAGCCTGGAAAACAGTATGGGGCACCTTAAAAAATAAAAATAGAGTTATTGTATGATCCTGTAATCATCTAGAAAAGATGAAAACTCAAATTCAAAAAGATACATGCATCTCAATGTTCTTAGTAGCACTACTTACAATAGCCAAGGCATGCAAACAAGCCAAATGCCCATTGCCAAATGAATGGAAAAAGAAAGATGTGGTATATATAAAAAGACTACCAAACTTAGTCTCGGTGAAGATATGAAATAGATAGATCTCTCATACATTGCTGGTGTGAATACAAAGTTATATAGTCACTTTAAACAACATCTTGGCAGTTTCTAAGCATTCACACTTACCTTTACCATTAGATCTAGCATTCCCACTTCTGTGTATCTGGCTGCTCAGTGGTAAAGAATCCGCCGACCAATGCATGAGCCACAAGAGATGTAGGTTCGATCCCTATGTTGGGAAGATCCCCTGGAGAAGGGCATGCAGCCCACTCCAGTATTCTTGCCTGGAGAATCCCATGGACAGAGGAGCCTGGTGGGCTACAGTCCATAGGGTCGCAAAGAGCTGGACATGACTGAGCATGCAGGTAGAGTTACCATTTGATCCAGCATTTCCAATTCTATTTATTTAAGGCAAATGATAACATAGGGCTGTTGAAAGATTTGTACTCAAATGTTCATATGGGCCTGAGTCTTCATAGCTAAAAACTAAACCAAAAATATATTAATCGGTGAATTAAACATTATGGCATATCCATTCAAAGAGTTCTATTCACCAGTATGAAAGCACATTATTGAAATAACCAGCCGCATGATGAATCTCAAAAGCAGTATGCTAAGTAAAGGAAGCCTAACACAAAAGACAATCTTATGATTCCATAAGAATAAAATTCTAGTTATGGCAAAATTACAGAAATAGTATCAGTGGTTGCCTCTAACTGTCATGGAAAGGTATTGACTGCAAAGGAGCAGGACGAAACTTGTAGGGGTGATTGAATTATTCTGTGTCTTGACTGCTGTTGTTAAATGACTACATATTTGCCAAACTCATAAAGTTGTATGTTGAAAGTTCGTGATTTTTTTTCTTTTTGGTATGTAAAGTTCACCTCAACAAAGCTGATAAGAAAGGCTCAGAAATGACAGAGGAATTAAAGAACCATTTTTCTTTGCAAATTAAGAGTTGAGGGTAATAGGCCACTTGGAATACTTTTATTACATCAAATTCAGAAATGACTCTGTTAGAAAACTCTCCTACAGAGGTTAGCTGTGTTCTTTGCTGGTTCATTCCCTTTTCCTTAAGATGATGGATCAATTGTTCCTTTTCAGGCAAAGAACGTTTACAATTTCAGTTTTGATATGAAAAGGGTAATCAAATGCCAGAATTCTCATTTGCACATTTCCTTCTAGGGACAGTATGAGGTAGGGGAGTTTTTGATTATCTGGGTTAGTCAATTCTCCCGCTCCCTCACAAACTCCAAGATGGGTTGTCCTGCCTCACCATGATGGGCGCAGACATGAGCCTATGCAAGGAAGGATACTGTGAATCTTTCCCTTGCTCACCTTAAGAGTTGCTTAGGCCTAAAAACTGTCTAGCTATAAAAGATTTGTAGCACAACAGGAATTGTGGACTCAGGATGATTCTAACTACAGTGAAAAAAGCCCAGGGGTGAAGGTAATATTTTCAGCCATTCTTTTTAGCTTGCCACACACCTGTCAATGGCTTCATTACTAACACAGTCACACAGAAGTATTTAAAAGTTTACTTCTATTTGGAACATCTTTATCCCATACCTTTTATGGAGTTTTCATCTTCCTTAACTGTCATCTTCAGCATTTGCAGCCCTTCTCAAGAGAGAGGAAGAAAAATATGTTGTGTGTGTAATATATGATGACTCACCCTGTTGTTATCACTCACAGGTGAGGTGGGGAGTCATAAGGTATGACTTATCCCTCACTCCCTCATTCACACAGATAAAAACAGAAATGCCATCCCAACACTTAGGCAAGATATACATACCAGGAATGTATGAGAACAATAAATTGTCCCAGTGACTCCAATATTCTTTCCACAATAAAATGGCAGGATGGAGGAAGCAATGAAAGCTTTTAGAATACGGTCACTGTGCAACCACAGTCAGTCTTTATACATTTATTTGGATAGAAATTCTCCTATAATTTTGGTGTTCCAGCAGCTACAGCAATCAAAGAGTCTCTAACCACATCTATTATATCTGCACACGAAATGAGTACATTTAAGTAGATGGTTCTCTGGTTCAAGAGCTAGATTTGCCTGTGGGGTTTAGGGAATCATGAGACACTACAAACTTTCTGAGCAAAGTGACCTAACAAGGAGCTTAGACTTTATAACCTTGAACCTGTTCTTACTCAGCAGAAAACTACACCCCACAGCACCATCCATGCCAATGTCTATGCACAGCGGCATATGCTTCTGTATTTGCTTCAAGATCCCATTTAAGTGTTTCCCCATATTGCAGCTTTGTATATTTGGAAAGTAGAAAATCATAACAGTCTATTCTGGTCTTTGTATGAGATACATAATCACCGTCCCACCAAAATTCACCCCCACAAATTGCAATTCTACAGGAATTTGTGAGGCTGTGGTATTAAAATCCCAAAAGATATATGTAGAGTAACCCAGTGATATTTACAGTTCCATATATTTTCTCCCCGGCAACATGTAGCTCTTTAAAGAATGTTCTTAAAAATAGTAAACATATTTCAAATTTTCTTACCTGTACAAATCCTGTTATACATTCTCTTTGCAAAGCAGCATGAGAACCTAGAAGAAAAAAAATTAAAAGACCATTCCAGAAAGGTTTTATATATGGACTCTTGTTTGTTGGAAAATTCATCTTTCATCCTTAGTGAGACTATCAGAACTGCACAGGAACCTTAAAGACTGTTAAGATGATTAAGAGCCACATTTAATACTTGCTCCAGTAGCATCTTGACAAACATTTTAATTTTATATCTCTCAAGTAAGCCCATAAAACAGCATGATGTAAAAATTCTTAACAAATATATTAATAAAAATTTAAACATGCATGTATCACTTATGCTCTTTTGAGTTAATTACATAATATTGCCTTGTATACACCTTAATTAGATTAAATATTGATCAGTGCATTTTTCCATTGCCACTGATATTTCATTAACACATAACAACTGTCTTGTTATATCTCGATGTAATGTTAAGTTCATTAAAGAGTCTGCCTAGAAGTGAAAAGTTATGGAAAGATATACAAAGCAAGCCCTTTTATACATAAACAGGGTTGGAAACCTCAGCCTACGAATTAAAGTAGGGAAGAGAAATTAACCTCTACCTAGTATAAGGATTTAAAGTAATTAGATTTATTAATTACAATGATCCATACTGTTTTTTTCTGTAAGGTTTCAGGAGTAATATCAGTTAGACTAGGTTCATCTATCACTCTGTATTAAGGAAGAGGTTATGAAATATTACAATTATTCCTGAGGATTATGGTCTTTGTTTATTTCAAAAAGGAACCTAGATTTTAAACAGCATTGAAGATTTCTTAGCATGTGATTAAGGCTGTTTATTTTCATGCTGATGAGCTGCGAGCTGTTTCAATGGGGAGATGCTGTAATTTTCCCATGATCTGGAAAATAATTCATGGCACTTTTTATGTTGTCATTAACTGTCACGTCTCTTGAGTTAAATATGAGCCCTGTCATTTGGAAGTCAGAAAGTGGCTCCTAAATTTCTCAATTTCATTAGCAATTGATTCAAATCATTTCCCGAAAATAGTCTGAATTGACATATGAATTGTAGTGGTTCTTCAGCTTGGTGATTAATTAATCAAGCCATCAGGTTCACATTAAACTATTTATCAATCTTACAATTTCCTGCTTTTCAGAAAAATTTAAAAAGCACACTAATGATATTTTATGAGTTTTGAGAAAAATTAAAATAGGACCAAAAAAAGTAATCTGTTCTTCCTAATTCATGAAGCTCCATGATATCAATTTTTATCAGGCAAGACACTACAAAGAGGAGATGGGCCTAGAATATCTACCCCAGGGGAGGCACGTGGGTCATTTCTACAGATCGCAATCTCTTCATCTGTAAAATAAGAAAGCTGAACTAAATAATCTCTTATTTTCCAAGTTATGTTTGTGAATCAAAATGTAATATGATAGTTGTGGTTACTTTTAGTTTTATGATTTTGATGTGTGCCTTATGTTAAAAACAAACAATTTGGGATTACTGTTAGATCCTCAAAGGCTCCATATTAAAATTATAATCGATGTTCTTGGATCAGCTATGGACACTGCTCTGCAATTTGCACTTGAAATATAATTTTCCCCCCAAGGCCACATTAGTTTGGGTGTTTTCTAACAGGCTTTTATAACAAGGGACCAGAGTCAGTTGCTCTGGCCTAGAATGACGGTATCAACCTTTCTAAGATTGGGCCACAGCAAAAGCTGTTTCTTGGCTGAAAAAACTGCTGGCAAAACATCATGTATTTGACTATTTAATTTCATTCAAACTTTCCTGAGGTCAGTTAATAGCCAGTTATTTTCATAATAAACCACCAGCCAACTGAATTCAGTTCCCTTTCTTTCAAATGTGCTGTGTGAATAACTATAAAATGAATGTCTCATTCTACACAAATCCCTCTGGTATCATTTACAGAAAACTGAAGATTCTCTCTTAAAGAGAACTGTGTTTTAAGTGCTGGGCTGACTCTGGTATCGTGGGACAGAGATTACAAGCCAAACAGGAAAGACACTGAATGTGTAGAACTTCCATTCCCTGCCCACAGTGCTGGGACAAAGGTCAGAGGAGCGGTGTCTAAAATGACACAGGAGAAAAGTATAATTCAAAAAGATACATGTACCTAGTGTTCACTGCAGTACTATTTACAACAGCCAAGACTTGGAAGCAACCTAAATATTCGTTGATAGAAACAAATGGGACCTAATGAAACTGAAAAGCTTTTGCACAGCAAAGAAAACCATCAACGAAATAATACAGCGATCTATGAAATGGAAGAAACTATTTGCAAATGATGCAACCAACAAAGGATTAATTCCCAAAATATACAAACAGCTCATACAGCTCAGTATTAAAAAAAACCCAAATAATCCAATAAAAAAATGGGCACAAGATCTAAATAGACATTTCTCCAAGAAGACATACAGAAGGCCCACAGGCACATGGAAAAATACTCAACACTGCTAATTAGTAGAGAAGTGCAAATCAAAACTATAAAGAGGTAGCAACCACCTTACAATAATCTAAATGGCCATCATCAAAAGTCTGCAAATAATAAATGCTGGAGAGAGTGTGGAGAAAGGGGGTCGTGCCTACACTGTTGGTGGGAATATAAATTGGTACAGCAACTATGGAGAACAGTACAGAGGTTTCTTAAAAACTAAAATTAGAACTGCCAAAAATAATCCTGCAATCCTACTGCTGGGCATATATCTGGAGAAAACCATAATTCCAAAAGATACATGCACCCCGGTGTTCCCTGCAGCACTAGTTACAATAGCCAAAATATGGATGCAACCTAAGTGTCCATCAATAGATGAATTCCTAAAAAAGATGTGGTATATATATACAGTGGAACATTACTCAGCCATAAAAATGAAACAATGCCATTTGTAGCAACATGCATGGACCTAGAGATTATTGTATTAATTCCAGTAAGCCAAAGACAAATGTCAGATGATATCGTTTTTATGTGAAATCTAAAACAATGATACAAATGAACTCATTTACAAATCAGAAATAGACTCACAGACATAGAAAACAAGCTTAGGGTTACCAAAGGGGAAATGGTGAGGGTGGGGAAGGATTAATTAGGACCCTGGGATTAAAATATACACACTATATAAAATAGATAATCAATAAGGACTTCCTGTATAGCATAGGGAACTACACTCAAGATCTGGTAATAATCTGTAGGGGAAAGAAATGGATAAAGAATTATCTACCTACCTACCTATCTGAATCACTTTGCTATACACATGAAAATAACAACACTGTAAGTCAACTAAACGTCAATAAAATAAATAAAATGACACTTTTCATGGCTCATTCCTCAGCTGCTCCCTTCTCAGAAGGGTTGGGGCATTTGTAGTGGCTGGTCCCCCATAGATAACATGAACTGCAAAGAAGCGGCCTTGGACTGAGAGAGGACCACAGAGAAATCATCCCAAGTGGGGTTTCCCTGGGGATTGAAGTGACCTTCTCTCTAAAAGCTGGGAAAATGCCTCTCATCCTGGGGAAATTTGGGGTCTCACCTTGGTGCTAGTCTCACCACCAGCACCTTGGTGGTGCTGGGGACCCCCATACCTCTACTCCTGCCTCAGACACACATACATTTTATCAATGAAAACAAGAGCCAGAAAAGTAAGTAACTTGCCAAGAATGAAATTTTTTGGAAAGCTATGGTCTATAGGGGAATGAGGTAGAAATGGAAAAGCAGAAAGGGTTATTTGACACACAAATCCACAAAGAATCTCATGTTAAGACTTTATATTCATATAAAGGGAGGTAAGTCAGAGAAAGACGTATCATATGATATCACTTATATGTATAATCTCAAAAAAAGGATACAAATGAACTTGTTTACAAAACAGAAACAGACGCACTGACTTAGAAATTAAACTTATTGTCACTAAAGGGGAAAGGGACAAAGAGATAAATTAGGAATTTGGGATTAATAGATACACATTACTATATAAAATAAACAAGGACTTACTGTATGGCACAGGAAGCTATAGTTGGTATCTTGTAATAACCTACACTGGAAACTGAAATATAATAGATATATATGTATGATTGAATCATATTGTTCACCTAAAACACTGTAAATCAACTACAATCAAAAATTATTTTAAAAAGAGACTATCTCTAAATGATGTAATTCACACAATTTCTAAAATGCATGACAGAAATGGGGAAAAGATAAAGTACATCACACAAGCAGAAATTTGTGTTCCGTTGTGCGAGAATATTGTCTCTAACCCCTATTTTATCAATTCTGTGATAATCTTAATGTAGCAAATAATATTTTTTAAGGTAAAGAATTCATTTACTCAGCATAAACATTTAAAAATACAACATATAAATATAAAGCATATAATTTTTATAAAGCTGTTTCAGGTTCATTCCTCTCCCCCTCCCCCCATATACTGGAAGTCTCAAGGAAATGGAGAAGCCCAGGCCTCTTTGGACCTCACACGTGTACTGCATCCTTCATTTTAGTCTATATAATGTCAGAGTTCCACCCTGTGGGAAGACAAAGCCCAGTATAAAAGGAAAATAACATATGGGAGAGGATGTCACAAGTACCAAGTGAACCACCCAAGCCCTATGACAGCCTTGGTCCATTGCCAAAAGACACCTCCAATTATATTAATTAAGAGAAGGAAAAATCCCTCACCTCTAGATCATGTCCTACTTCTGCTATTTTGTTATAATGCACTTGTAATGCATAACTATCCCAAGCCCTTTCTGGAATACGCCATGCTTTCAAACTCCTGGGCTAGTACCATGAGGATGGAGAGGAACTGCATTTGCAAATGTCAGCCTACCTCATCCATCTCCCCTCATTCAAACAATACGCATTTGAGGTTCAGCAATTGGAGTTATATATTTTTCCTTAATGTTGTTGTAAGGTAATGGTTCTCTTATCTGAAATTCATCAGCCTGCTATAAATTTAAACTCCATTACTGCCAATAGAGAAAAGCTAAGCACCAAACCACTTTCAATAAATTTGCACTTATGCAATTGAACTGATACGGCCTCAGAGGAAAAGGTGAAACTCGTCTTGAGATATTTAAGTTAGTCTGAGTCACTGCTTCGTCTGGTGTTAAATTGGATCCATCGAGAAATGTAGGGCAGCACTCATCAACCCTGAGTTATAAGAAGAGATTTTAGGCTGAAAAAAATTCTGTCTCCAGCATTCATTATTAGACGGTGTAATTCTAAGAAACCGCTGGCTGGCTCTGTTATTTGGCACAACTAAATACTACCAATGCAAACCCTGATAGATGAATATTTTTATGAACAACAGTAATCCGGCTTGGGTAAGCCCAAGTCCTGGAGATTGGTCATGTCCAGTCATGAAGTCCTAGTGGGGACGTCTATACACTCATAGCGAAGAGGGTAATTACAAACATTTGCATGAGGCTTCAGGATTTATAGGCAACAACGCTTTTACTCTATACATCCACCTGGATAAAACATTTGTTAGTTACTATCTTCTATTTCTGATGAGGGAACTGAGGTTCAGATATATAATCACCTTTACTGGCTGTCTGAAAGCACTGATTTGATATCATGTCCTCCAGGCTCTGTGTTTTTGGTAGTGGAAGATAAAGAACACACCCAGTTCATGCTTTCATGAATCTCCATGGCAGACCACTGGGAATGATCAGTGTAAATTGTTAAGTTGTTGCCTCAATGATGCATTGCAGACAACTTCCCTGGAGAAGTAGCAAGCTCCTGACCACAGCACTGTGTGCAAATAAATAAACAAATGCTAAAACAAAAATAAACAAACAAATACCCAATACCCAAATCAGCAGCCTCAAAAGGTTGCCAAGATCTCTTGGTGAGAAGGACATCTTGATCAGGAACCAAAAGAGTGAAGTGTATTCTTTGGGTACATCTGGTGTATCTCCCTTGGAGGGTCAGCCTCTAGAAGGTGACCACCTGAAGCAGTTCAGCTTGGGGAGAGAGGGGTCTGCTTGCCAATCAGAGGGGATGGTTTCACAAGCAGAGGACATGACCAGACAAGAGCTCCCAGGCCATTAGAGCCTGAGGATTTAAAATTTTAAGATAAGTTCTATTTATGGTTAGAAACAAAACAAAAAACACTTCTCTGTGGACTTGAGCATGGGAAGTTTAGCTCTCAGGATGTAACAAGCATGACAAGTTGTGGGAGCTTAGCTGTCAGACACACAGGCACACAACCACAACAGTCCCCAAGCCCTTCTTCCATCCCTACCCTCAGTGCCCATTCTAAGGCCAGAACTGGTATCACATACCACTTGCAAGAACTGAACAGCATTTGTACTTAATTGGATAATATACATTATTCATGAGCCTTGAGTCTGTGATGATTTTGGCATTCATTAGTGGGGAAAACGGGGCATTAGTTTTCTTAGTACAAAAGATTCCGTATTAAACTTCATTTGCAATCCACTTTTCAATGTGAAGAATTAGAAATACTTTCAAGCCAAGTTTAGGAACTATGAAATAGCTAAGAAAACAAGCAGCAGTAACTTCTAAAGATGGCAAATAAAGGAATAAAAGCTAGGATTTTCAGATATCTCAATACTCAGAGCTCTAAACTTTGAGTATAGGGGAGGGAGAGTCAACCTAAAATTCAAGCAAGTTAATAAAGATTGCAATAATAATGATAGTGTTTGTATACATATACATAGATAGTTTATATATATGTGGTACATATATATATATATAAACACCTATATTTTACATGTGAATATATATGTATATGTATAAAAACATATTTTACATATGAATATATGTGTATGTACATACATGTACACGCATATGTTCAAAATTTATTTCAAACAAGTAGATGAATTGTGCATCTATTTTTCCAAAATTAAAGGAACCATCTCCTGAGAGATAACCAAGTCCTAGTTTAGGGTTGTATCATGCCCGTTTTCAAAGCCTATCACAAGCTTTTATAGACTGAAGTTCAATCTGTTTAGTTCCCTTTTTCATAAGCATATCCAGAGTCTCAGAATGGAGATCAACTAAGTCAATCCTTTTTCTCTTGCAAATGAAGAACCTGAGGCACAATGAGGCGCTGAGGAGCCCGAGTGCCCAGAGGATAAAAGTGAACAAAATTGGGCTTATTTGGCAATGTTCGTGCACCCCTGCCCTGCATGGCCACAGCTCCCTGAGAAAGCCTTTTCATCCGAGGCTCTGAAGTCAGACAAATCTGGTGCAAGCACTGCAGGATCATGGGAGAACCTCTTCATCTGGTTAAGCCTGAATTCTTTAATTATAAATGAAGATACATTTTGGAGGTTTGTTAGAAGGTTTAGTGGAGATAACTACAGGCAAAGTCCTTAGGTGGAGAAGGCAATGGCACCCCACTCCAGTACTCTTGCCTGGAAAATCCCATGGACGGAGGAGCCTGGAAGGCTGCAGTCCATGGGGTCGCTAAGGGTTGGACACGACTGAGCGACTTCACTTTCACTTTTCACTTTCACGCCTTGGAGAAGGAAATGGCAACCCACTCCAGTGTTCTTGCCTGGAGAATCCCAGGGATGGGGGAGCCTGGTGGGCTGCCGTCTATGGGGTTGCACAGAGTCAGACGCGACTGAAGCGACTTAGCAGCAAGGTCCTTAGGACAATGCCTAGAACATACTAAACACCCATAAACATTCAATGATAGTCCTGTATTTTTTATTATAGAGTCTGAACGGTCAGTTCACCTGCACAGTCTAGCTATTGCTTGCCCATTGTCCCACACTAGTGACATTTGTCTAATTTCCTCAGTTAGACATGGATTTCCTTAGATCAGAGTCCTCTTGTACTCCCACAGAGTAGTCTCCGTGCCTGACCTTAATTCAGTTAGCGAGTGCTCAATAATGACAAGAATTCTGTTTCACATGGTGGGACATTTTATAACATGTAGTCCTTTCACACGCCCTTATGATGATGATGTACCTGCCATCAGAAATTGGCGCTTCCCTGGTGGTCCAGCAGGTAAGGTTTCCCACTCCTAACGCAGGGGGCCTGGGTTTGATTCCTGGTCAGGGAATTAGATCTTGCATGCCACAACTGAAAGATCCCATAGGTGGCAACCAAGATCCTGCACCCCGCAACTAAATATCTGGTACAGAAAAATCAATAAATATTAAAAAGATAAAAGAAAAGTGATTGGTGCTGATTCTGCGTTCTAATACTGCTTTAATTCCAGGTACAAGACTACTGACAAGCAAAGTTCCTCTCTCTGTCTCAGTGAATGCTCACAAAGGCTCAGGCAGGCAGATACCATCAACCCCATTTAACAGAGGAGGATAGTGAGTTTGGGGCAAGAGGGAGCTTTGTGCCTGACGTCCAGCAACAAAGGGATAGGCCTGGAGAATAATCTCAGGGTTCCCACGGTACATTCAGCACGGATTCGACTCAGTACCACTTGTCTCAGTGTAGACTCGCTGTCTACTACTGTGGGTTCAACACAAAGTAAGGATGGTGTTTGCAGAAATTCCTGGTCAGGGAACCAAGATCCCACATACCACGGAGCAACTAAGCCTAAGGACCACAGCTACTGAGCCCTCTACATCACAACTAGAGAGGCCACGGCTGCAGTGAAGATCCTGAATGCCCCAATTAAGACCTGATGCTGCCAAATAAATACACATTAAAAGATGGAAGAGTAGGATGAATAGCTTGGCTCATTTCTGGAAGTGTTTTATTTGAGAAGGCCCAAAGCCAGAATGAAGGGATGAAGGGATTGCTCGTCACTGCGGTCTGAAGCATAGCTCCAATGGAACTCATCACAAAAATGAAATTTCTTTGAAGTGTCACACTAAAATCCATGTCCATTCGAGTTAACCCCACATTAAAATATTTGTGTTTATTTTAATATACATTTACTCCTTAAATCTAAGTAGGCATTCCAAGAAAATGCATCATTTTATCTTACAGTTCATAGCATCCCTGGGCCATAGCTATACATCGAGATTCAAAAAGAATGGTTGGGAAGCCATCTCTATGCTAATCCCCAAATCTCAGCTCCAGGCCAAGGGTATGAGGACCCCTCAGTCTGTTATTATCAGGGCACAGCTAATGGTCCACAGTAAGCAACTGGGCTGACCCCGTCCATTTTTCTTAAAGAGCCACTGAGGATGTCTGCTTTCCCACAAAAGCCCTAAGAGCAGCTGGACTCATTTCTCTTCTGCCCATGTGTATTAATTCCTGTTTCTGTAATGAGATACAGAAGAGAAAAAAGGGGAAGAGGACTGATGTGGAATCAGATTGGGCCTGATGAGTTATGGAGCCTGCCTTCTCATCAGCGATGTAAAACAGCCTGGGCTCTATTTACTGCCGCTGTCAGCAGGATCGATAAATAACATTTTCAGTGACATGAAGAGGGAACGCGTGAGCTCAATGAAATGAAGTGGAGCCGGAGGTAGAAGCAGACAATGCCCTTTTTCTCTTCCTGGCCTGGCAGGAGTCACCTGTTTGGCTGGGAGAGAAAAGGGGGCATAAATTCGGTTTGACTTTTAAAAAGTGAGGAGGATGCACCCCCAAGAGGAGGAGAGGGCTTTTCTGCTGAGGCAGGAGTCAAGGAAGGGCAGGGTCCACTGTTACCATCACTCACTCCTATACTGAGCCACCCCTCATCTGAACCAAAAGGCCATAATCAGCCGGCCCAGCTGGGCAACACCCCATCTTCGCAGCCACTTCAGAGAGACGTGTTTGACTTACTGTTTATATTTGAGAAAGAGTACAGAGCTAATGTGGAATTCACAGGAGTTGTATTGGATGACTGTCAGAGGGCTGAGGGGATGCTGACCATTAAAAAAGGCCTCCGTGGCTTGAGGGCTGAGGTGGGGTGACCCACAGTTTAGCAGAATCCCAGTTACCTTCAACAGTTCGGAGGTTAAGAATTGACCCTAATCACAGAATTTCCACTTTGAAGGGATCTCTGAGGTCATGTCTGACCTCCCACCAAACATCAGAATCCTCTCCTCAGTACACGTGAGGGGCATACTCAGCCTCTGAACACAGGGGGATCATGAACTCTCCATTTTAGGCCCCCTCCAAGCTGCAGGGGTGAATGAAGCATCTGATGTAAGACAGCAGCCATGAGACCTGCAGTCTGTCTGCTTTGCAAGGTGGGTGAGACTGGCATTCTGCTGGTGGGCTGGGATACCAGGTGGTACCCAAGTGGTCCCCAGGCAGCCCTTCCTGCCTTTGCTTTGGGGATAGTTTGTAACAAGATGTTCTCAGCTGAAAGAACAGTAAAGAAGTTCAATTTCAGGTACAGTGAAAACATAACTTTGAGCACTTCACTTGCAATAACGTTTCTTTTCCCTGGACACTTTCCTAGCATGTGCATTAGGGCTGTTAAGGGTCATGTATAATATTTCAGACATTTTGTGGCATTTAATGGTTTTGGCAGAAACCAGTTGTGATGATTCCAGAAGCATCTGGGTGAGAGAGAGGAAGGAAAGGAGGAAGTCAGTGTGGGTGAAGAGGATGGGGAGGCAGAGAGAGGAGAGAGATACACAGAAAGACAGCAGGAAAGAAAAGGGGAAAACAGGAAATAGAAGAGAAAAGAAAATGTATGTGTGCTAAGTTGCTTCCGACTCTGCGACCCTATGAACTATGGCCCGCCGGGCCCCTCTGTCCATGGGCTTCTCCAGGCAGGAATACTGGAGTGGGTTGCCATGCCCTCCTCCAGGGGATCTTCCTGACCCAGGAATCGAACCTGCGTCTCCTGCATTGCAGGCGGATTCTTCATCACTGAGACGCCAGGGAAGCCCAAAAGAAGATGGGGGCTGAGGAAAAGGAGAGGTGAAAAGCGAGGAGTGAGAGAGACTTCAGCAAATTCTGCTCTCTTCAACTCTGTCTCAAATTTATAAACACTTAATGGGTAGAAAATGACATCACCAAATAAAGCTCTTCTCCAGACACTGTGTTGAGATGTGCCAAGAAATAGAATCAGAAGATAATATATATACAGCTCTTCTTTGACTTATGATGGGTTATGTCCCTATAAATATATCATGAGTTGAGAACATAACAAATTGAAATGCATTTAGCATATCCAACTGATGGAACATGGTACCTTAGCCTAGCCCACCCTAGACATGCTCAGAACACATACATTAGCCTACAGTTGGGCAACATCATTTAACACAAAGCCTATTTTATAATCAAGTGCTGAATCTCTTGAGTAATTTATTGAACCCTGCACTAAAAGTGAAAAGCAGAATGGTTGCCTGGGTGCCGAGTGGTTCTAAGTGTGTTGGCTGTCAGTCGGGGCTGACTGCGAGCTATGGCTGCCACTTCCAGCGTCCTGAGAGAGTCTTGTAATACGTATCACTGGCTCAGGAAAAGATCAAAATGAAAAATTCAAAGTACAGTTTCTACTGAATGTACATTGCTTTCATGTCATCATAACACTGAAAAATCATAAGTCGAACATAAGTCACAGACTGTCTGTATGTATATTCCAGATTCTAATTCCAAGCATCCTCTGGGGAAATCCAGTGAATTCCTTCAACAGGAATATGTCAGAATTAAAATCCTTCTTAATTAATACTCATAATGGGGGGAGCTTACTAGATGCCCTGGAAAAGGAAATGGCAATTCACTCCAGTATTCTTTCCTGGGAAATCCCATGGACAGAGGAGCCTGGTGGGCTATAGTCGATGGGGTCACAAAAATTTGGACACGACTGAGCAACTAAACAATAACAGCAGCAACTAGATGACACGTACTGTTCAAAGTATTATCAGTGTTAATGTATCAGATCCACACACTGCCTGCAGAATCAGCACCACTACCATGCCTCTTTAGCTAGCAAGCAAAGGAGACTAAGTAACTGTCTAGGGCCACAGAACCAGGAATATAGGAGCCAGGATTTGTTCTGAGAAAGTCTTGCCTCAGAGCCTGGACTTTCTACTGCCTTATGATTCTGCTTCCCGTTCACTTGTAAATCATCTATTCATTTCAATAAACACTTACTGAGCTCCCCCGCAGTCAGGCTCAGAACCTCCCCCAGCAACAACACCTGGACACAAAGGAACAGGCAGGAACAGGCGCATTCCCAGCTCTGAAGGACAATGGGTCTGATTGTTGAGACTTCACAATGAATGGGAACTGCACAGTTATTTGTTTCCATACTCTTAAAAAGATAAACAAGATAAGCACACCTGAATTTACATTTCTAATAAGCTCTCAGACACTATCAGTGCTGATGGTCTGGGGAGGTGGGGGCACGTTTAAGGACTACTGGTTTTGAGATGGTAGTGTATGAAGAGAATAGAAGCAGAGACTTAGATTGTCAGTGAGAGGTTTCCAGGTGAAGAGGCAGACGGAGACAATTTCCACAGACCTGGAGGCAATAGGCAGATGCCACTTGGGGAAATGGATGTGATGGGCAGAACCAGGAGTGTAAAGCTGGTGAGAGAAAGGAGGTGATGCTTCAGAAGCCCTTCAGGGGCCAGGTAAACATAACAGAGCTCTTACGTCATCCAGGAGAGGGCCATGCCCCACTAATGATCCCACTGAGGTACCGCAAAGGGTTTGTTGTTTCCAAAAGGTGCAGGTATCTCTTGATATGAAGGCAAGTCAAATTTCCAGTCACTTAGCTGTCCTTCCTCCATCTTCTCTTGGAGAGAAACTGCCCCAGGCTGGACTGACCTCATGTTTCTGTTGCTGCCCGAGAAAAACATGCACAGGTGAATGATGGGGCTTTGTCCACAATAAGACCCAGCTCTTTACAGAGATCACAAAGGTGACTACTTCTGCAGATGCTTTTGAGAGGAACTGGAAGGTCCACTGGCTGCTTAAGAGGTTCCAAATCCTACCATCTTGGCATTCTCACTAATGTATCCAATCACCATGTGACTCCTATTAACACGCACGTGTATTACTATATGCAGGAAAGGTTATCTGTTAACTATCAAATTCTCATGAATGCAGGTGTGCAGAGAGGGGTTTATCAGGGTATCTACTTATCCATGGCTGGGTTAGGGGAGCAGAGAGGTATATATCTCAGCCCCTGACAGATGTCTCCATCAGCACAGAGGTCACTGTTCTTTATGCTCCCCAGACTGACAGACACACGCACACACAGATATGTCCAGCATCGCTCAGATGTACACATGTTCAGTTTGATATTCACTGTCTCTGGAATTGCTGTATGGTCCCAATCACAAACAGACAACACAATTTTAGGAGGCACATCTTAGGGGTAGACGGAGAAGGCAATGGCAATCCACTCCAGTACTCTTGCCTGGAAACTCCCATGGACGGAGGAGCCTGGTAGGCTGCAGTCCATGGGGTCGCAAAGAGTCGGACACGACTGAAGCGACTTAGCAGCAGCAGCAGCTTAAGGGTAGAATGTGAGTTGGGTACCTCAGTGTGTGGTCATTACGAATAAGTGAAATATAGCATAAAGAAGAGAGAGGAGTGGAGACCACTCAAACTGGATGGGGGAGAAGGGGTCAGAGAAGGAAATGGATGGGTAGCACTGGGGCACTGAATGTTAGCTCCTTCCTCCCAGGCTCGTGGCCTAAGACTCCATTGAGGAGACATGGTTGTGGTCCAGCAGAGGCATGATGGTACTAACCCACTCTCTGAATAAGATAGCATTTTGGCCTGGAATGGTAGAGTAGCACAAATCTTTCAAGGTGTAAACTGAGAAAAACAAACAAAAGAACCCCCAAATACCAAGAAATAATAACAACAGCAGAAATTCTACATTGTTTAAGCTCTGAAACATAAATCACAGTTTGAATTTTCTTTTCTCCTGCCAAGAAGTACACTTCATTGAGGAACTTAAGTCATCTGGTTGTTATTTTGAGATGACACAGGTGGGGTGGTGGCATGAGGTGGTGGTACGGATAATGAGGTCTAATCCTCCCCACCATTGCAAACCGTGCTACTACAAACAGTGATACCACACTTCTGGAAATTTGACTTGCCTTCATGTCAAGTGACTCTGGGCTTCCCTGGTGGCTCAGCAGTAAAAGAATCAGCCTGCCCATGCAGGAAACATGGCTTCAGCCTCATTAGGAAAGACCCCACGTGCTACAGAGCGACTCAGCCCATGCGCCACAACTATCGAACCTGGGCGCTAGAGCCCTTGAGCCACAACCACAGAGTTCACGTGCTACGAACTACCGTCGTGTGCCCTACAACCCATGCTCCTTCACAACAGAAGCCACTGCAATGAGAAATCCTGTGCATAGCAATGAAGAGTAGCCCCGGTTGCAGCAGCTAGAGAACAGCCTGCATGGCAATGAAGACCCAGCACAGCCAAAAATAAATACATGAAATGACAAATTAAAAATTTTTAATAGAGACTTTCTTTTAGATATGTGGTTAGCAAGACACAGTGAACTTAAAAAAAAAAAACAAAACCCTCATCAGTTCTTGATCAGCAGGACTGTTAATGTTTTCTGTCTTTCAAAATCTGATATATGTCAGGTACCCAGCTTGTTAACTGCTGGTTTGGTCAACATTAGTTCCTGCTTCAGATGACTGCCCCATTTATCTTAGCTTAATACATTACCATGCCAACAGAGGATGGTCTATAGGTATTCTTTCATTATGCTCGATAGCATTTTGAAGCAGGCTTCAATTTAAAGTGACACACAAATCTAACTTTCTTCACCCTTTAATTTGATTCACTGGTAACACAATTTGGGCATAACAGACAATGTACTGTCTATTAACAATTTTATAGTGAATTACTGTTAGAGTCTGTCATCTTAGTATTTATTTAACTGAGCTGCATGTGATCTAGTTGAACATTTCATGTGTTTGTATTTTGCCTTCTGGCAACCTGTGTAGAAAGCACATTCAGCATGGCATATGAAATATGCATGCACTCTCCCTTGAAAATATTTATAAATGTAAGAGGTTAATAGTGAAACACTTAAACAAGGATGACACAATGGATTCTACTCCCATGTGCATAGTTATTATTGAATTTTTAAACTCATTAAAGGAAAAAGTCTGGAGGAGGGGCTTTAAGAACTAGAGGCGCTGCATCAGCTTTTGTGTTTCTGAAGCTCTTGCTGGGGCTAAGAGATGGGGAGAATTTTCAGGTAGCCACTAGACCATAGAAAACCACAAAAAATTCGTTGACCTTCTTGTGAATGGGGTAGGAACATTTTTTTCTTATTTGTTGC
Organism: Oryx dammah; assembly: GCF_014754425.2. NCBI lineage: Eukaryota > Metazoa > Chordata > Mammalia > Artiodactyla > Bovidae > Oryx > Oryx dammah. The sequence goes on from NW_024070190.1 coordinate 27,357,157, forward strand.
TTATAGAAAATGATAAAAAGGACCTTGGAGAAAATTCAGATTTGTCTGTAAGCACTATCAACTCAATCACGATAGCACTTAAATAGATCTGAAAAATAACTGTATATACACATACATACACCTGTATATGGACACATACATCCATGAAATAATACAAGGTGTATACGTCTATGTGTGTACAAATGCATGTGTACATACAAATATATGTATGTGTGTATGTACGTACATTCATATATGTACTTGTATGTATACACTGACTGTGTGAGGAAAAGCAATATCTCACCTTTCATGTTCTCAAACTTAGTTTTCAGCCATCCTTCTCAACTCATTCCTTATTTGTCCTTCAGACAGTCTTGGATTATTGCCTTGGTTATGTTCCTTTAAACTTTTTAGTTGACTTTATTTAGCAAGGTGCTTCATTCCTAGAGTCTTAGTCAGGATCACTGTTATCAAAAGTGATAGAGGCTTTCCAGTTACCCCAGACAACAGATTTCTTGCTGTTTTGCTTTGGTTGCTGTTCCTTTGTTTAACTTAGTTTGAAATAGGTCACAGGTCAGGCAATGGTAGATCCAGGGGCTCAACGATATTTTCAGGGCTCTGGCTATGTAGCCATGTCTGGATTCATTCCCTGCTGAATGACTGTATCATTCGCAGATAAGTTCTCTTCCCAGTACTGAGAGATAGTATTAGAATCCCTAGACCTTTATACTAATGGCTCATCATTGGAAAAAACAGGGACATTCTTTCACTGTTAAGAGTTAGAATCTCAGGGAGATTTCTAAATGGCCCTACCTGGTTCACACTGCCAATCCCTGGACTAATCACTGTATTTGTTTACATTCCAGGTCTAGCTGGAGAGCACAGCTTAGGACCAGGGGACTAAAAGTGGAATTTCAGTATAAACAGCCCCATCAGAACTACATGTGATGTTGTGTGCTGGGGCTTGGGGTTGTGAGTGGGAAGAGTAGCTTTCATCAGTTCAGTTCAGTCGCTCAGTCGTGTCTGACTCTTTGCGACCCCATGAATCATAGCACGCCAGGCCTCCCTGTCCATCACCAACTCCCGGAGTTCACTCAGACTCACGTTTATCGAGTCCGTGATGCCATCCAGCCATCTCATCCTCTGTCGTCCCCTTCTCCTCCTGCCCCCAATCCCTCCCAGCATCAGAGTCTTTTCCAATGAGTCAACTCTTCGCATGAGGTGGCCAAAGTACTGGAGTTTCAGCTTTAGCATCATTCCTTCCAAAGAAATCCCAGGGCTGATCTCCTTCAGAATGGACTGGGTGGATCTCCTTGCAGTCCAAGGGACTCTCAAGAGTCTTCTCCAACACCACAGTTCAAAAGCATCAATTCTTTGGCGCTCAGCCTAGCTTTCATAGGAAAGGGGAATTTGAATTCTCCTTACCCACCCAGGTGCCTTGACTCAGGATCACCTCATATGGTCATCTCTCCTTATTTCACCATGACTCTGCAGTTCTTTACCCTCCACCCAGGTCTCAATTTCTTTTCCTTTTTTTTCCTCTAAGTAGTCTTTAATTTATAGCTGACGTTGCCCAGGATTTGCCAGGGAAGTCAGGAGTCAACAGGAGCCCAAGAGATAAAACACTCCCATGGCCAATAAGCCTCAAAATAAGCAGTAAAAATGGGCAGATGGTCTCCATTCAAGAGTCTTGGAAAAGCAGCCAGACGTTCTGTGCTCACTTAATAGACATCAAACAAATCACACGCAACCACAAAATAGCTTCTGCTCATGACCACTGGCTGAATCACTGGAAGAAGAAAAACACAGTCTCAGTCATGTTTCCTAGGTCAGTTCCTCTTTCCGTCTTCAAGCTGTCTTGCCAGTGAATCAAAGCTTTCCCTACAATGACTTGTGGTATAGTACATGGTGCCAAAATTCTAGAATAAGGTAGATGTGTGACACTGAGAGCAAATTCCCTAATTTCTGTTAACTTGGCTTACCCTTTATCTGTAGTATGGGAATAAGAATATTCTTAATATTCTTTCATGGGACAGTTGTGAAGCTTCAATCATTTAACCTCTTTAAGCTTCCATTTCATGATCTGTCCAATAGGCATATGTATAGTTATATTTTGCTCATAGGATACATTGCTGCTGCTGCTGCAAAGTCACTTCAGTCATGTCCAACTCTGTGTGACCCCATAGACGGCAGCCCACCAGGCTCCCCAATCCCTGGGATTCTCTAGGCAAGAACACTGGAGTGGGTTGCCATTTCCTTCTCCAATGCATGAAAGTGAAAAGTGAAAGGGAAGTCACTCTGTCGTGTCCAACTCCTAGCGACCCCATGGACCGCAGCCCACCAGGCTCCTCTGTCCATGGGATTTGCCAGGCAAGAGTACTGGAGTAGGGTGCCATTGCCTTCTCTATAGGATACATTAGAGTTGCCTATTTTATATCCTTCCTGCTCTTTTTCCTTAGTGACAATAATTCCAGTTTTGGTAGGGATGCAAACATGCCCTGATTTTTAAAAGACCCAGCTTTTCTTGAATATAGGAGGGGTAGGTGAGATCTACCCCTCATCTACCACTGGATGGAAGATGGTGGAAATGGTTAAGAGTTATGTACAGGAATCCTTTTGAAGGAGGCCGATGAGAGCTACACTCTTTTCCCCTTTTCCTCCCTTCAATTGCAGTTAGGATGCAATGCCTTTAATTTCAGCAGCTATCTTGGACTCATGAGGAAAAAATAAAGAGAATTGCTGAGACTTTGGATCTGAAATCCTTGACTTGCCGAGACAATGCCAACAAACTCTTACTTCTAGATTTCTTGTTAATGAGGAAAAAAAAAAAAAAACAACCAAATTCTTTTGCATTTAGTCCTCTGTAGACAGGGCTCTTGTTTCTTGCAGCCAAATACAATATGCAATTACACGAGTTTTGTTAAAAATTCAAAAAAGTAATCTGTATAAAGCACTCACTGCAAAAATCTGCAATATTGAACCTAAGAGACTTTGGTGCTGTTGTTTTTGTTCTTACTAGAAAACGTGAATGGAACATTTTCTCCCGTGTCAGAAGTGCCACCTGGCTGACAACAAATGTACAGATTGATTTATAAGACGTGCTTGATTTCAGGAATGTCAGGGGTGCACATTTTCTATCTTAGAATCAATGAAATAAAATAATAACAATAGCTACCATTTATAGAGCAATTCTTATTCATAAAGGTAACAGTGCTGACACATTGCCAGTTACAAGTATTGTTTCCTTTCCTCCATTCTTGTCCCTTCTTCTAATGGAAGGGTGTGTCTGTGAAGGAGAAAGCAGCCTCCTTCAATAATATGTAAATGATCATAATTTCCAGGTGCACTCAGGAGGTAGCCACAGTGAACAGTACCTTCTCACTATAAGTAAACCTCAACATGGATTCTGGGGGGAAAAATGAGATTTGTAGCAAACTGTCTTTTACAGGGGACCTGACAAGGCTGGTCCCTAATTCCAGTTGGCTCTTCAGAGCAGGTCTGATTAATGGGCTGGAATTAGTACTATTGGGACAGACCAGTTCATTGAAATATTCAAAGTCTCCTATCAATGTCACCCTCCACCCAGTCCTGGTGGGGAGGCAGCCTCCAACAGCAGCGTTTCCATGACAATGCAGTACATTTAGTCAGCAGCACCTCCTGAGTAAACAGTAATCCTTCAGAAAAACAAGAAGGTCATTACAGCAACTTGTCAAATCAATGCAGAGGGTGTCGAGGCCGATTAAGGCATCTTCTCTTGCAGCTGACACAGTGTCAATAGTACTGGGCCACTACTGCTCGGGCAGATGATTGAAGTGAAGTGCCCATCAGTCAGGGCGTTGAGGTGGACTAACGATTCCCCACGCTGCCTATTAGAGCTACATGACAACTCAATCCTGTTTGCTGGCAAAGAGAGAGAGGGAGAGAGAGAAAGGGAGAGAGGGAGAGAAGGGGAAAAAATAGTGACCTTGTTGCTTTGTTTGAAGCTGAATTAAATTGACAAGAGCAGCTAATCTTTACCTAGGGCGATTAACAGAATTAAGGGCCATAACAAAGGCATCCAAGGTTTTAACATCAATGCAGGGGCTCAGGGATGTTTATGATGGAGGAATCTCTCCTTTGGTATTCAGGTATGATCCAGATATGTATTCTGGGCCAAACCTTGTCCAAATGAAGCGTGGGTAATCCCATTAACACCCTGCCAAAGCAACATGTAAGGACACAAGGCATTCACTGAACATGCCTCTCTCTGCATCAGCCAGGAAGCCTACTCTCTCCAGTGGCTCTAGCTGATTATTTTAGACTTATAAATCAGGGTTGAAGAAAGCCATAAATACACAGAGGTTTTTTTTTTTTTTTTTTCCAAAATATATTTCCCCGGAGAAACATTTTGCCTTATTTTAAATCTTCTAAGACTATGATTCCACAGCAATTCTTTCTCGAAACCATCCAATGGTTTAGCAAAATAAGAGAAGTGCCTCATGACAGAACAGAACTCCTGAGGAAGGAAATGAGTAGTGTGAGATATTCTTGGATAGAAATTATTATTTTTTCCTCACTTACTGGAACATTCTCTTCTTGATGCAATTAAAGTCATGGGATCTAGTGTGAACAAATTAGAATGAATTAAAACAGTGATATCAAAGATAAAAATTATAGATACATGCATATATGTGTGTATATATACACACATATAACTACACTTAACGTTTGTTAAGTATACTCTTCAGTAACCAAAAGCAAGGATCATCAATTTTTTTCTTTTTTTGCAGAGGGCCAGAGAACAAACCTGAATGTAGATTTACTCTGCATCTGAATGCAGAGTTCCAAAGAATAAGAAGGAGAGATAAAAAAGCCTTCCTCAGTGATCAATGTAAAGAAATAGAGGAAAACAATAGAATGGGAAAGACTAGAGATCTCTTCAAGAAAATTAGAGATACCAAGGGAACATTTCATGCAAAGATGGACACAATAAATGACAGAAATGGTATGGACCTAATGGAAGCTGAAGATATAAAGAGGTGGCAAGAATACACAGAACTATACAAAAAAGATCTTCATGACCCAGATAGCCACAATGGTGTAATCATTCATCTAGAGGCAGACATCCTGGAGTGTGAAGTCAAGTGAGCCTTAGGAAGAATTACTACAAATAAAGCTAGTGGGGGTGATGGAATTCCAGCCGAGCTATTTCAAATCCTAAAAGATGATGCAGTTTTGGAAAACTCAGCAGTGGCCACAAGACTGGAAAAGGTCAGTTAGTTTTCATTCCAATACCAAAGAAGGGCAATGCCAAAGAATGTTCAAACTACTGCACAATTGCACTCATCTCACATGCTGGCAAACTAATGCTCAAAATTCTCCAAGCCAGGCTTCAACAGTACATGAACTGTGAAATTCTGGATGTTCAAGCTGGATTTAGAAAAGGCAGAGGAACCAGAGATCAAATTGCCAACATCTGTTGGATCATCCAGAAAGCAAAAGAGTTGCTTTACCACGTCAAAACCTTTGACTGTATGGATCACAACAAAATGTGGACAATTCTTAGAGAACGGAATACCTGACCACCTTACCTGCCTCCTAGAAATCTGTATGCAGGTCAAGAAGCAACAGTTAGAGCTGCACATGGAACAACAGACTGGCTCCAAATAGGAAAAGGAGTACGTCAAGGCTGTATATTGTCACCCTGCTTATTTAACTTATATGCAGAGTACATCTTTGAGAAATGCCAGGTTGGATGAAGCACAAGCTGGAATCAAGATTGCTGGGAGAAATATCAATAACCTCAGATATGCAGATGACACCACCCTTATGGTAGAAAGCGAAGAAGAACTAAAGAGCCTCCTGATGAAAGTGAAAGAGGAGAGCGAAAAAGGTGGCTTAAAGCTCAACATTCAGAAAACTAAGATCATGGTGTCTGGTCCGATCGAGTTATGGCAAATAGATGGGCAAACAATGGAAACAGTGAAAGACTTTATTTTCTTGCGCTCCAGAATCACTGTGGAGGGTGACTGCAGTCGTGAAATTTAAAGATGCTTGCTTCTTAGAAGAAAAGCTATGACCAACCTAGACAGCATATTAAAAAGCAGAAACATTACTTTGCCAACAAAGGCCCATCTAGTCAAAACTATGGTTTTTTCAGTGGTCACGTATGGATGTGAGAGTTGGACTATAAAGAAAGCTGAGCACCAAAGAAAGCTCCCATGCTGCTATGAAGACCCCATGTACCGCAACTAAGACCTGATGCAGCCAAATAAATAAATAATAATAAATAAAACTGCATAAAAAGTTGAGTGGTCAATAATATCAAGGGCTTTAGGAAAGGTCCACCTAGATAAGAAATAAAGACAGCCTTTGCATTGGTCAATAAGAGTACTGGTGATAAGTTTCAATAGAGTGATGAGGGCAGGACCCACATGCTAAGAGAGTGCAAAGGAAAGTCATGAAGTAGAGACTCTTCCAAGAAGTTTGGTGAAAAGAAAGATATTTTATAGTAAACTTAGGGAAAGGCATGGCCTACAGAATACAAACATCCCACAAGATTTTTATGATGATTAAATTAAACAACAAAGTGCTTAACCCACTGGACATACAGTACTCAGTAAAAGCTATCTATCATTATTATTACCACAGCTACTAACAATACTACAGTTTTGTGGATGATAATCACTGAGTTGGGGAAATAGGAAGACCACATGCTTTATGGGTTTGGCAATTGTGTCGATTAAATGAAAATTTTCACATGTGACCTAAAGTGGTAAAAAAAGTATTTATTTGAAATTAGGACATTATAATAGACATGATGGGCAAGGTAGATATACAGGTAACAAGTTTTTAAGACAGTACTCTGTTTTGTTGTCATGGTTGCTGCTAAATTGAGGTTTGATGACAAGTCTATTTGTAACTGGTTTTAAGACTTGGAGCCATTCTAAACTTGTTTGATGAAATCTGCCTTTATATTTACATTACATTTCTATGCAACTTATCAGTTTATATTACTGACCTACTCAATCATATTCAATAAAATGCTGCCAGAGGGGAGAGTAAGAGTGAGAGTGAGAGAATCCATCCCCCCTTGCAAAAAAAAAAAAAAGTCTGAATCAGAGAAAGCATCAGAGAAAAGTCAGAAATGATAGCTTTCATTACTGGTCTTGAGTCCTGCTGGGCATGCGTCTATATCCTATAACTTTAGCATCTGTGGCAGAAATCATTATTACAGATGTTCTTCTGTTTGGAAGGAATGGAATCTAGAAAAGATCCAAAATGCACATTTCTGAGAGGGGCCTGGTACACTTAGTGAAGAGGGAAAAACATCCTACAACCCACCTTAGGGACAATCATGCAGAAGTCTAGTTATTTCTACAGAGAAGAATCAGCCACCAAAACAACGAAGGCTCCATAGTCTGGGAAGAAAGGCTTAATGGAACACTTGCTTTCAAATAACTACTTTATTGTCAGTTCTTGTCACTGATGAGCTGTATAGTTTTGGGTATACTACCCATAGAGCCTCAGTATTTTTTAATCTTTGATTATAAAACTGGTCTGCTGTTCTACAGTGACACTTTGAGAACTTCAGGAGAGTTGAAAATAACAGCAGCTCGCTAGGTCTACACTTTGCATATATCCTATAAAAATAAGGAAGAACAATCAGAGGAACAAACGAAGCTACATAAACCCTGCAATCTCAGCATAACTAAAACACAGAGGATTATCAAACTTTACAATAACTGGAGAAATAAAACTCATCAAATCTTGGTGATATCTCACTCATACTCCTACCAAAAGCTGACAAGTTTGAAAAAAACTATAAGAAAATGAGGAGGTGGAAGGTAAAGGTACCCAAAGATTTCTCAAAACCACGGCCAAAAAGAGAAAGTTGACCTTAAGTGTGAAAGTACTTTAAAAATGTCTATTGACAAATATAATTATTGACGACAAGAAAGATGCTTAAAAGTACACATGATTTCAAATGGCAGCTTTTGAAAGGCATGGCTTCAGGGAGAGGAACAGCAAAAGGACAGGGAGATGATTCCCTTGACAAATAGAAAAGGAGAAAAGAAACAAATTGGAAAAGTTTAGAGTTTTGGAAGGGAACAAGCAAAACGAAAAGACTAACAAAAAATAAAAGACACGGACCATATTCCTCATCCATCTCCCTCCCTCCCATTCTCTCTCTCTCTCTCTCTCTCTCTCTCACACACACACACACACACACACACTCCACTAAAGAAATGGACTTCAAAATTGGCAGAAGAGGGCAGCATTGAATTAGAAATCTAAATATGATCAACTCTTTAAAAAATCCATGGGAAACAAGAATCTATTAAAAATTATAATACGGATCAGAAAGGAAGAGTCAACTCAATCAAGCCAGTATAAACTCTCCCTCAAAAAATAATCATAAAGTAGAAATAACTTGCAAGACAACATTGAAGAGTTAATGACATATAAATGAGCAAGCCTTTGGAAATATGAAAAATCACCTTGAATCAGAAATCCAAAAGGCAGAAACAAAAATATAAGAAAAAAAAGAAAGGATAGTTCATCAAACCAATGAAATAAAATGATTAAAATAAGCAAAGTTGTTTCAGAAATTAAGTCTAAATTGCAAGATTCTCAGGGAAAAATAGATTCAAATGAAAATTTAATAAATGGTATGGAATAAAGGTAGGAAATATCCAAGATAATGGAAATAAAATACATCAAGAAGGGAGAAAGACAGAAAAAAAACTGTTAGTAATGGGAAACAGGCAATGAAGAAATAACACACATATAATTGGATGGCCAGAACAAGAAAACCAAAGTAATTTAGTGTACCTAATATTTTAAACCTGTAATTCAATACTATTTCCAGAAACAAAAGAAAACTTAAATCTACATATTGAAAGGATGCATAAAATCATTGGCAAAGTAAACATGGATGATCAACACTGAGATAATAATATAAAACTATTATACTTCAAAGATAAAAGAAAAATCCTTATGGTTTCAAGAATACACACACACATCTTACACTGATAACACAGACACACATCACACACTGATAACACAAACTACTTGTGGGTCATCAAAAAATTGATCTCATATTAAGTTACAAAGAAAATAGTAATATGTTTCATAAAATAGAAAGATAACTTACTGTCTGATTACTATGCAAAAAACCAACAAGCATTTAGCTATCACCGAGAAAATTAAAAATTCCAAACTCCCTTCCACCTGTAACTGAAAACTACCTCATGTAAAAGGAAAGTACACATTGAAAGTACAGAATCTAAAAAATTAACGATAACGAAAACACTGATTATAAGAATCCACAGATACACTTAAAGCAATGATTTTCAGAAACTGAATAGCCAAAAATATTCTCATAAATAAAAATGAAACAATGAAAGTTAAAAACTTAAATTTTCAGCTCAACAAAAATATATAAACAATGTATAAGAAAACAGACTAAAAGCACAAGAGAAAATAACACAGATATAACCAGAAGTTATTAAAGTACAGAATGGCAAAAGCACAGAGAGAAATCACTCTTGCACAGGGGCATGGGAAAGGCCGACAGTTGAAGCATGCTATCTCATGCCAGAGACTCCAACCTAAACACAGGTAATGCTAAAGGATTTACAGATGGAGTACATTATATATAACAATAAAACCTAAACTCAGTTCAAGACCTAAACACTTCAGTGGCTTGCCAGAAGAAATATATGCCTGTTTCTAGGCAAAAATATTATTTACCTCAGCCTCAACTGATCTATACACAATGTCTGCCATTCAACCAAAAATGACAAGATGCTAAAAAGCAGAAAATGCACCCACTTCTAAGAGAGAAGGCAATCAGCAGGATAATGCTCAAGGGTAAACCAGATGTTGAAAACATCAGAGAGGGAGTCAAACGTAAATATAATTAACATGCTAAAGGCTCCATTCAATTGGTAAGCAGTATTCATAAAAAATAAAAACATGGGTAATTTTGGAAGAAATAAACTATAGGAAATACCCATTCCTAGATGAATCCTCGAAAGAAAAATTGGTGCTCTTGAATAGCACTCTTGTTGGACTCATTGGTAGACTGGCACAGCTGAGGAAATAATCAGCTAAGGTGAAGGATAAGTCATCAGCAATTACCCAAATGAAACATAGGAAGAAAAAAGAATGGAAGGGCAGAGAACAAAAGAGTATCCTAGAGTTGTGAGACAATGTCAAGTCATCTGCCAGTAACAGGAAAAAGAGACCTAATATATCCAAATTCTGTGGGTTTTTTTTTTTTCCCCTGAAAAGCCCTCACAATATATATATGCTGTTTGAGCAATAAAAACATTAGGAAATGTTGCAAAGACTCAGAAGTCAACATAAAGTGGCTTCCAATGGCCAAATCTAGGAAATTTTAGGGAACAAAATGATGACAGTAATCAGTTATAACCCATAGATTAAAATAAGACTCCGTGGCTTTATCCTGATATATACTGATATTTATATAAATGTACATTTACACATTTATATGCTGATATGAACAAATAAATAAGACAGCTTTTCTTTATAGCATAATTCCAACTAAGTCATGTAGAAGAAATTGTGGAAATAGAAAGTCATCATTTGAGAAACATCACAGTAAAAATTGTTTCAGGCAAAATTGATTAGTGAATGCTAAAATTAGTGGGTGGAAGTATGATGAGAAACAGGATATTTATATTATCTCAAAATATCGCCACACAATATACTTACAAGTGGAAAAAAATAATAAGTACGGTGAAGAAACCAAGCGTAAAGTGATGTTAACATTATCAGTAATGTCACAAATCAACAAGTGCTTCCTGATATGTTTTAAAAAGAACAAAATATCAATTTTTCAGTATTTCTGCAAAAAATTAAAATCAGAAAGAAATTATGTAGAGACAGCAGACAAACTTCCACTGAGGATCAGGCTATGAAATAAACAGCCAGTGCTTCTCAACGTGCTGAGGTCATGAAAAACAAAGCAAGATTAAGGAACTGTCCCAAATTCCAGGAGATACTAAGCAAAAGCATAATAACTAAATCCAGTGTGATTCCTTGTATTGAATACTAGACCAAAAGAAATGGTATTAGTGGGAAATTGGTGATATTCAAATAAGGTCTATAGGTTAGATAACAGTAGTATGTGTGTAGTATTGTATCAGTCCTACTGAAATATAACTGTTGGGGATTCTGGGCAAAGAATATTTGAAAAGTTGTTTTGCAACTTTACTGTATGCCTAAAATTAACTTAAAATAAGTTGTTAAAATTTTTTAAGTAGAAAAAATTAATAAGTAAAGTGACAAAATACTAGGCTACTGCCAGTGGCCATACTTCTCAATGGACTTTTCAACACACAAATGTAACCAATTCCCTCCTTGTTCTAAACCTTCTGAGCCTCTGGCCTTCCTTATCTGGTCCCTGATGGCCTCATCAAACTTGGCTCTTGTTCTTCACAACAGCTATCCTAGATTTCCACCATCTCCAACTCTTCAAATGCATGGAGCTCTCTCGAGTCTATGGAAGTTCAGGAGCCTCCTCCTCCGAACCCACAAGACCAGTGCTGGACCTAGTGTATCAGATATATAGAGCATACTTTTTAACACCTCTCCTAAATGATGAAATTATTTTCAGTTGAAATTGCATAAGAATTCATAATAATTGTTATTTTCCTATTGTGTTCACTGGTTTAAAAACAATGCATAATTTTAAAAGAACAGATGCCAATTTCAAAGGTTTGTACACAATCTTTAAAGATTTCACGTAGAAATTAAAATCTCTTCTTACCTGTAATAAAATTCTTACTGTTTTTGTTTTCAATTTTGAATCAAATAAGAGGTCACTTGGCAGGAAATAACCTGTCCTGTCATCCTCCCAACCATTGTGCTTATTTGGAATCTATTGTTTAAATTCAGGAATACACTGTAGTACAGAGGGTGGAGACAACATCAGAGGAGAAGGCATCTATACTGTTCTGAACTGACCGTGGGAAGCAGTGAGTGCAGTCAGGTGTGTGTTGGGGGATGGAGGAGTTGGGGGTGCTGAGTTGACGGGATAACTGAGAGTTCTCTGAATTAACTTACAGATAGAGTGAAATATTCCTTAAGGAAAAGCATCAAAAATGTGCCAATTTCTCATTTATGTATATATTATTTAAACTAGACCGTAATATCAGCAATTTCTTAGAATTTACACCAAGAAATTATTTTGGAAAGAAGGAGAATTTTATTGCTGACATTGCCTAGAATTTATCATCACATGGAGATATTAAAAAAAGAAATCTAACTTTTAGTTGCTTTTTTTTTCCTCAATGAAAAATTTGTTTATTTATTTATTTTTTTAATTTATTTTTTATTTTACTTTACAATTCTGTATTGGTTTTGCCATACTTTGACATGAATCCACCATGGGTGTACATGCGTTCCCAAACATGAACCTCCCTCCCACCCCCCTCCCCACAAGTTGCTTTTGTTATTATCTTTAATTTCCCCACAATGCCTCCCCTCACTGGCTGCTCCTCCCTTCATCTTACCTGTGGAATGCCACTGCAGAACACCCTTTGTTTCCTTTTCTCATTACATCTGTCGCCCTGCTTTGTAATAGTTTATTGATGTATCTATATCATATAGGATATTTTGAGCTTTAGAAGGCAGAAAGGCCTTAGTTATTCATCTCTCTATCCCCAATATATAGAGGCACAATTAGATTCTTAATAACTGTTTGCTGGAAGGATGATTCAATGAATACATACATACAAGAAATGGGCCAACATCCCCACATATAGGCCCATGACAAAAGTAAAAACTTTCAGCTTTAACACTGTGCAAATTCTTAAGGCTTTACAGATGGAGCCTGTGTGGACTTCTGATACTGCGGAGGAGGCGGTCCCAGTCGAAGGCTGTGCTTTCTTGTCTGTACAGCACAAACACTGCTGGAGCATAACGTGGTGTCTGACAATGATGAGTTTATGTCCCGTCTCTGCCACTTAATGGTAACATTTGAAATGTCTATAAACTTGCTTGACTTCACTAAGCCTCAGCTTCCTCATCAGTAACAGTGGGTAGAATTCCTACGTGACAGGGTTCTTTGTTGTCTGGTCCCTGGCATAGAGTCTGGTTATGACGGCTACCATCCCATTCCCTTTTCCTTGTAAAGTGATGCTTCAAAACACTCCCAATTCATTCATAAAATCAAAAAGACATCTTATATGTGCCATAAGATTTCCTTTACGATAAGCAACATATGTTACAGTTTCAGGATGTAGTGTTTGTAAATAATTTTCATCAACTACAAGATGCAGTCCTGGAACACCAGGCTTCCCTTGATGTTATCAGGAGCATGCAGGGTGCCTGGAGGGTGGCTGACAGAGGAATTGGAGACCTTATCCTAAACCCTGCTGGAGGCCTGCATAATACCAATAGAAGGCCATGGAGTCCCAAAGCCAGAATTAACCAGCATCATGCTTGTTCCTTTCAATAGATACTTCATTGGTGTCTGTTAATCAGCCTGACTGGCTTCCAATAATCACAATTTATTTTCCAACTTGACAGGACATGCTTAGAGGAAGAGAAAAAGAGAGCACACAGGGGGATAAGTGTAGCAATGCATAGATAATCAACATTTTTAATTGAATTTCAGGCTTGAACTTAAGCCTTTCATTGGAGATTCTATATTGGGTCTATCACAAGCTGAATAAGTCTACTCCTTTTCCCATTATTTTAAATTGGCCGGCAAACAAAAGAAAACTGTGATGTCTGAGCACATATGTTTCTTGGGTAAATTAACTGAAGTGATGGAAGCGATAGTTTAATTCAATGCTACCTATTAGAACATTTTGCAATGCTGAAAATGTTCTGCTCTGCATTGTTCTGTTCTGTATTATGTAATGTGGTAGCTATCAGCCACATGTTGTTCCTGGGCACTTGAAATGTGCATAGTGAAGGTGAGGAGTTGAATTCTTAATTTAATTAATTAATTTAATTTTAAATAATGTAAATATAAATAGCCACATATGGCTAGTGACTACTGTAATAGTGAAGATAAGAGACCACAATAAAAGCAAAGTCTATTGAATATCCTCATGCTTTCAGAGTACTGGTGTTGGGGCTGCATTGCTATGAAGCCTGCCTGCCTCCATGCTCCACACCCTCCTGAAGGGTTCTGTCTAGTTTGTGCTCCTCCAAGGTGTCTTTAAATTGCTCCCTCTGGCTTCTCGCTATTCTTCACTGATGTCTACTTCATAAGCTTCCCTCGGCCTAATTTTCTATGGCCTTTGCAGGAGGTTTGTCTCATTGTTTTCTGCCCTGCGTGCATTTCCCTTCAGGAAATAGCTTTCCAGTTTTCTTTCGAAACCCGTCTCTTCTCTTCCCCTACACTAGATTCAGTGGATTGGGTATAGCTGACTCTATCCTGGGACTCTATGATTGCACACTGTGAGTGAGCCAAGCAAAGCATTTTGTCTCTCTGACCTCAGTAACTGGTGCAGAGATTCACACATGGAATAAATCTATCCAATGAGACAATCATGGAATCACTTGCTGGGGTCATTATAAAAGTGAAGCTCCCTTTCCACTGGGACTGCTGAATTAACAGAATGGAAATATGAAGTGTTGGTGGTCATTAGTCATCATGAGAGAGGAGGATGCAATTAAAATTGGAGAAAGACATTCTTGATGCTACCTTAAAACACCTGGATCCAGGTACACCTAAAGATATGTACACCTAAAGCTATTATCACAACAAACTGTGGAAAATTCTAAAAGAGATGGAATACCAGACCACCTGACCTGCCTCTTGAGAAACCCATATGCAGGTCAGGAAGCAACAGTTAAAACTGGATATGGAACAACAGACTGGTTCCAAAAAGGGAAAGGAGTATGTCAAGGCTGTATACTGTCACCCTGCTTATTTAACTTATATGCAGAGTACATCATGAGAAATGTTGGGCTGGATGAAGCACAAGCTGGAATCAAGATTACCAGGAGAAATATCAATAACCTCAGATATGCAGATTGGCATCACCCTTGTGGCAGAAAGTGAAGAATTAAAGAGACTTTTGATGAAAGTGAAAGAGGAGAGTGAAAAAGCTGGCTTAAAGCTCAAATTCAGAAAACTAAGATCATGGCATCTGGTCCCATCACTTCATGGCAAATAGATGGGGAAACAGTGGAAAGAGAAAAAGACTATTTTGGGGGCTCCAAAATCACTGCAGATGGTGACTGCTGCCATGAAACTAAAAGACGTGTGCTCCTTAGAAGAAAAGTTATGACCAACTTATACAGTGTATTAAAAAGCAGAGACATTACTTTGCCAACAAAGGTCTATCTAGTCAAGGCTATGGTTTTTCCAGTAGTCATGTATGGATGTGAGAGTTGGACTATAAAGAAAGCTGAGCACTGAAGAGTTGATGCTTTTGAACTGTGGCGTTGGAAAAGACTCTTGAGAGTCCCTTGGACTGCAAGGAGATCCAACCAGTCCATCCTAAAGGAAATCAGTCCTGAATATTCATTGGAAGGAGTGAAAGCTGAAGCTGAAGCTGAAACTCCAATATTTTGGCCATCTGATGTGAAGAACTGACTCATTTGAAAAGACCCTGATGCTGGGGAAGATTGAAGGTGAGAGGAGAAGCAGATGACAGTGCATGAGATGCTTGGATGGCATCACTGACTCAATGGACATGAGTCTGAGTAAACTGGTGATGGACAGGGAGGCCTGGTGTGCTGCAGTCCATGGGGTCTCAAAGAGTTGGACACGACTGAGTGACTGGAACTGAACTGAAAGATATGTACACTAGTAAATTTTCTTCTCTCCTTTCCTTCCGTCTTCCATCTTTCCCTTTCTTTTTTCTTTTTTTAACTTCAGCAAGTTTGAGTTGGGATTGCAGAATGTTCAAATACAACTTACTGAACCAACTTTCTAAAAATTTGACCCCTTTCCACGTCTCCTTTATCTTCACAGTGCTACTATAAATGTACCTTCTAGTGGAATCCAGTACATCTCTCCACCTCCTTTCACTGTGTCTTTGCTTCTGGTGTCTTTTCCATGCCCATCATTAATACTTTCTTTTGTTCTTTTTTCCAGATAAACTTCTGAGTTCATTGTCCAGGTCAAAGCCCCTTTCCCTCTCATTCTCTAGCTCACCTGCTCTCCCTCCTGTGAGCTCTTGCACACCACTTAAACCACACTTACTCTCCTGCACTCACTGTATTCTATGAGTTTGTTTTTTGCACCAGCAAGACTCAGAGCCTCCTTGAGGGCATACACTGCATTGAATCCATTTTTATCTCTTGCAAATAACCTCTCTCAGGACCCAGTGCAGTGTGGGTGTGTTTGCACGTGTGTGTGTGTATATAAATTCTGGCAGACACTGTGAGAGGCAGCCTTGACAGGAAAACCACTAAAATTTGGCTTGAGTGCAGAAGCTCCATAGGGCTGGGGGAAAAAGAGATTCCACTCTTGGAAGGTACCCAAAAGGTCTCATATGCACTGGGATCCAGCACAATGCAATATCTCCAAAGGAACCAGGGCTAGACCTACCTAGGGGTCTTAGAGATTTCCTGGGGCAGGGGCAGGGGTTGGCTGTAGCTTGCTATGAGGCAAGAACAGAGGCCCCAAGGCATACTGATTGGTATCAGTTCAGTTCAGTTCAGTCGCTCAGTTGTGTCTGACTCTTTGTGACCCTATGAATCGCAGCACGCCAGGCCTCCCTGTCCATCACCAACTCCCGGAGTTCTCTCAAACTCATGTCGAGTCCATGATGCCATCCAGCCATTTCATCCTCTGTTGTCCCCTTCTCCTCCTGCCCCCAATCCCTCCCAGCATCAGAGTCTTTTCCAGTGAGTCAACTCTTAGTATGAGGTGGCCAAAGTACTGGAGTTTCAGCTTTAGCATCATTCCTTCCAAAGAAATCCCAGGGTTGATCTCCTTGCAGTCCAAGGGACTCTCAAGAGTCTTCTCCAACACCACAGTTCAAAAGCATCAATTCTTCAGTGCTCAGCTTTCTTCACAGTCCAACTCTCACATCCATACATGACCACAGGAAAAACCATAGCCTTGACTACACGGACCTTTGTTGGCAAAGTAATGTCTCTGCTTTTGAATATACTATTTAGGTTGGTCATAACTTTTCTTCCAAGGAGTAAGCGTCTTTTAATTTCATGGCTGCAGTCACCATCTGCAGTGATTTTGGAGCCCCCCCAAAATAAAGTCTGACACTGTTTCCACTGTTTCCCCATCTATTTCCCATGAAGTGATGGGACCAGATGCCATGACCTTCGTTTTCTGAATGTTGACCTTTAAGCCAACTTTTTCGCTCTCCTCTTTCACTTTCATCAAGAGGCTTTTTAGTTCCTCCTCACTTTCTGCCACAAGGGTAGTATCATCTGCATATCTGAGGTTATTGATATTTTCCCCAGCAATCTTCATTCCAGCTTGTGCTTCTTCCAGCCCAGTGTTTCTCATGATGTACTCTGCATATAAGTTAAATAAGCAAGGTGACAGTATACAGCCTTGATGTACTCCTTTTCCTATTTGGAACCAGTCTGTTGGCTATGTCCGGTTCTAACTGTTGCTTCCTGACCTGCATCTAGGTTTCTCAAGAGGCAGGTCAGGTGGTCTGGTATTCCCATCTCTTTCAGAATTTTCCATAGTTTCTTGTGATCCACACAGTCAAAGGCTTTGGCATAGTCAATAAAGCAGAAATAGATGTTTTTAGTCTTTCCCATTCTGTTGTTTTCCTCTATTTCTTTTCATTGATTGCTGAGGAAGGCTTTCTTATCTCTCCTTGGTATTCTTTGGAACATTGCATTCAGATGCTTATATCTTTCCTTTTTTCCTTCGCTTTTCACTTATCTTCTTTTCACAGCTATTTGTAAGGCCTCCTCAGACAGCCATTTGCTTTTTTGCATTTCTTTTCCATGGGGATGGTCTTGATCCCTGTCTCCTGTACAATGTCACGAACCTCCATCCATAGTTCATCAGGCACTCTGTCTATCATATCTAGTCCCTTAAATCTATTTCTCACTTCCACTGTATAATTGTAAGGGATTTGATTTAGGTTATACCTGAATGGTCTAGTGGTTTCCCCTGATTTCTTCAATTTAAGTCTGAATTTGGCAATAAGGACTTCATGATCTGAGCCATAGTCAGCTCCTGGTCTTGTTCTTGCTGACTGTATAGAGCTTGCCCATCTTTGGCTGCAAAGAATATAATCAATCTGATTTCGGTGTTGACCATCCGGTGATGTCCATGTGTAGAATCTTCTCTTGTGTTGTTGGAAGAGGGTGTTTGCTATGACCAGTGTGTTCTCTTGGCAAAACTCTATGAGCCTTTGCCCTGCTTCATTCTGCATTCCAAGGCCAAATTTGCCTGTTACTCCAGGTGTTTCTCGACTTCCTACTTTTGCATTCCAGTCCCCTATAAAAGGACATCTTTTTTGGGTGTTAGTTCTAAAAGGTCTTGTAGGTCTTAACAGAACCGTTCAACTTCAGCTTCTTCAGTGTTACTGGCTGGGGCATAGGCTTGTATTACCGTGATATTGAATGGTTAGCCTTGGAAAATGAATAGAGATAATTCTGTCATTTTTGAGATTGCATCCAAGTAATGCATTTTGGACTCTTCTGTTCACTGTGATGGCTACTCCATTTATTCTAAGGGATTCCTGCCCACAGTAGTAGATATAATGGTCATTTGACTTAAATTCACCCATTCTAGTCCATTTTAGTTTGCTGATTCCTGGAATGTAAACATTCACTCTTGCCATCTCCTGTTTGACCACTTCCAATTTGCCTTGGTTCATGGAACTGACATTCCAGGTTCCTATGTAATATTGCTCTTTACCGCATTGGACCTTACTTCTTATCACCAGTCACATCCATAACTGGGTGGTGGTGTTGCTTTGGCTTCATCCCTTCATTCTTTCTTGAGTTATTTCTCCACTGATCTCCAGTGGCATATTGGGCACCTACCGACCTGGGGAGTTCCTCTTTCAGTATCCTATCATTTCGCCTTTTTATACTGTTCATGGGGTTCTCAAGGCAAGAATACTGAAGTGGTTTGCCATTCCCTTCTCCAGTGGCCCACTTCTGTCAGACCTCTCCACCATGACCCGTCCGCCTTGGGTGGCCCCACACAGCATGGGTTAGTTTCATTGAGTTAGACAAGGCTGTGGTCCATGTGATCAGATTGGCTAGTTTTCTGTGATTATGGTTTCAGTGTGTCTGCCCTCTGATGCCCTCTCGCAACACCTACTGTCTTACTTTGGTTTCTCTTACCTTGGAGGAGGAGTATCTCCTCATGGCCACCCCTCCTGACTGTAAGGTGGAGGAGCGGCCCTCCTGTGCCTGTTCAGCTGCTGCTCCTTGGATGTGGGGTTGCTCCTCTCGGCTACCTCCCCTGACCTCAGGCATGGAGTAGCTCCTCTCAGCTGCCTCCCCTGACCTTGGACGTGGGGTGGTTCCTCTCAGCCACTGCCCCTGACCTTGGACATGGGGTAGCTCCTCTCGGCCGCTCCTGTGCCGTTGCAGCCTGGCACTCTTGGTCGCTGCCCTTGACCTTAGGCGAGGGATAGGTCCTCTCAGCCATGCTCCCAGGCGGTCCGTCACGCTTCTGATTGGTGTAAGTTCTCCTAAAGGTCCCCATTTTGGCACCAAGACCTGGCTGTACCCAACAGCTTGCAGGTTCCAGTGCTGGAAAGCCTCAGGCCAAAAACCCAGCAAGACAGGAGCACAGTTCCACAGGTGGAGGTTAAACAATATGTTACTAAACACCAATGGATCTCTGAAGAAATCAAAGAGGAAATAAAAAATACCTAGAGACAAATAACACGTGAAGACACAAAATGATCTTAAACCTATAGACGAAGCAAAAGAAGTTCTAAGAGGGAAATGTACAGAAATACAATATTACTTCAGGAAACAAGAAAATATCAAGTAAACAACCTTATCTTAGACCTAAGGCAACTAGGGAAAGAAGAACAAACAAAACCCTTAGTAGAAGGAAGGAAATCATAAAGATCAGAATAGGGATAAATAGGGATGAAGAAAGCAATAGAAAAGATTAATGAAACTAAAAGCTGGTTATCTGACACGTTTAGCCAGACTCATCAGATAAAAAAGAGGGCAAAGCTCAAATCAATAAAATTAGAAATTAGAAAGTAATTACAAAGAATACCACAGAAATACAGGGGATCATAAGAGACTACTACAAGTAACTATACACCAATAAAATGGACAACCTAGAAGAAACAGACAAATTCTTTGAAAGGTACAGGAAGATTGAACCAGGAAGAAATAGAAAATATGGACAAATCAATCACAAGTAATGAAACTGAAACTGTGATTTAAAAACTTTCAACAAATGAAAGTCCAGGACCAGATGACTTTACAGGTGAAATCTATCAATCAGTTAGAGAAGAGTTAACACTATCCTTCTGAAACTAAAAAAAAATAATTGCACAAGAAGGAACACCCCCCAACATTATCAGCCAACATTCACCACAATCACCCCAACATTAAAAGCAAAGATACCACAAAAAAGAAAATCACAGTATCACCAATGAATATATATGCAAAACTCCTCCACAAAATACTAGCAAATCAAATTCAGCAACACAGTAAGAAGATCATACACCATGATCAATTTTGATTTATCCCAGGGATGTGAGGGTTCTTCAATATATGTAAATCAATCAATGTGATACACCACATGAACAAACTGAAGAGTAAAAACCATATAATCTTTGTAAAATAATTATCTAGATGGGGACATATTGTATAGCACAGGGAGCTCAGCTTAGCGCTCTGTGACCTAGATGAATGGGATGAGGGATAATGGGAAGGAGGTCAAGAAGGAGGGGACATATGTATACAGAGCTGATTCACTTCATTGTACAGCAGAAACTAACACAACATTGTAAAGGAACTATACTCCAATTTAAATAAATAAAATAGAATGTAACTTTAAAAACTCCTATGATCGTCTCAATAAATGTAGAAAAAACTTTTGACAAAAATCAACATGCATTTATGGTGAGATCTCTCCAGAAAGTAGGCATAGAGGGAACTGACCTCAATATAATAAAGCCTATATATGACAAACCACAGCAAACAATCATTCACAATGGTGAAAGACTGAAAGCATTTATTTTAAGGTGAAAAACAAGATAAGATGTCCACTCTCACCTCTTAGTGAGACATCATTTTGGAAGTTATACCACAACCATCAGTGAAGAAAAAGAAATAAAAGGAATCCAAATTTGAGAAGAAGTAAAACTGTTATTGTCTGCAGATGGCATGATACTATACATAAAAAATCCCAAAGATGCTACCAGAAAATTACTAGAGCTCATCAATGAATTTGGTAAAGTTGAAGGATACAAAGTTAATGCACAGAAATCTTGTGTATTCCTTCCTATACACTAACAAAAAAATATCAGAAAGATAAATTAAGGAAACAATCACATTTACCATTACATCAAAAAGAATAAAATACCTAGGAATAGCCTTACCTAAGGAGGCAAAAGACCTGTACCCAGAAACTATAAGATACTAATGAAAGAAATCAAAGATGACACAAACAGATGGAGAGATATACTATAGTCTTGAACTAGAAGAATCAATACTATAAAAATCATGAGGTTACCCAAAGCAATCTACAGATTCAGGGTAATCTGTAGATTTTTTCACAGAATTAGAAGAAAAAAATTTATAATTTGTATGAACACACAGATGACCCTGAATAGCCAAAGCAATTTTGAGAAAGAAAAACAGAGCTGAAGGAATCAGGCTCCCTGAATATATATATGCAAAGCTATAGTCATCTAAACAGCATGCCACTGGCACAAAAACAGAAATAGAAATCAGTGGAACAGGATATAAAGTCCAGAGATAAACCCATGCACCTATGGTCAATTAATTTGTGACAAAGAAAGAATACACAATGGAGAAAAGACAGTTTCTTCAATAAGCGGTGTTGGGAAAACTAGAGAGCTACATGTGAAAGAATGAAATTGGAATACTCCCTAACACCATACACAAAAATAAGCTCAAAATGGATTAAAGACCTAAATGTAAGGCTGGATACTATGAAACAGAGGAAAATATAGGCAGAACACTCTGTGACATAAAGTTTTTTTTTTTTTTTTTACCTACCTCCTACAGTAGTAAAAATAAAAGCAAAAAAATGAAACCTAATGAAATTCAAAAGCTTTTGCACAGCAAAAGAAATCATAAACAAAACAAAAAGATGACCCACAGAATGGAGAGAAAATACTACAAATGAAGTAACTGACAAGGGATTAATCTTCAAAATACACAAACAGTTCAAGCAGCTCAATTAAAAAAAGACAACAGTAAAAAAATGGGCAGAGATCTAAATAGACATTTCTCTAAGGAAGACATACAGATGGGAAAACATATTTAACATTCAGTTTAGTCAGTTCAGTTGCTCAGTCCTGTCCGACTCTTTGCGACCCCATGAATCGCAGCACGCCAGGCCTTCCTGTCCATCACCAACTCCTGGAGTTCACTCAAACTCATGTCCATCAAGTCCGTGATGCCATCCAGCCATCTCATTCTCTGTTGTCCCCTTCTCCTCCTGCCCCCAATCCCTCCAAGCATCAAAGTCTTTTCCAATGAGTCAACTCTTCACATGAGGTGGCCAAAGTACTGGAGTTTCAGGTTTAGCATCATTCCATTAGAGAAATGCAAATCAAAACTACAATGAGGTGTCACCTCACACCAGTCAGAATGGCTATCATCAGAAAGTCTACAAATAAATGCTGGAGGGAGAGTGTAGAAAAGGGAACCCTCCCACACTGTTGGTGGGAATGTAATTTGGTATAACCACTATGGAGAACAATATGGAGGTTCCTTAAAACACTAAAAACAGAGCTACCATATGATCCTACAATCCTATTCCTGGGTACATGTTCAGAGAAAACCATAATTTGTAAAAATACATGCACTTCACTGTCCAACTGAAGCACTATTTATAAAAGCCAGGACATGGAAGCAACCTAAATGTTCACCAACAGAGGAATTAATAAAAATGTGGTGCATATAGACAATGGAATATTATTCAGCAATGAAAAAGAACTAAATAATGTCATTCGCAGCAACATGGATGAACCTAGAAATTGTCATACTGAGTGAAGTAAGTCAGAGAAACACAAGTATCATATCACTTACAAGTTGAATCTAAAAAAAAATGGTACAAATGAACTTATTTAATACCAAACAGAAATAGAGTCACAGGTGTAGAACACAAACTTATGGTTATTGGGGGAAAGGATAAATTGGGATATTGGGACTGACATATACACGTCACTATATATAAAATAGATAATTAATAAGGACCTATTACTCTAGCTCAGGGAACTCTACTGAATTCTCTGCAATAACCTATATAGAAAAAGAATCTAAAAAAGTGGAAATCTGTATAACTCTATAGCAGAAACTAACATTGTAAATCAACTATACTCCAATAAAAATGTAAAAAACAAACAAAAAAGAAGGCCCTAAAATTCACTAAAAATGTATATGAACCACCCTTTGCTTATTTTATATTTTTGTGGTCATTTCATTCCCACTCTCAATCTAGGGTAGTGTGTGTTTTTCGTGGTTTATGTCTTTATCCAGGTATAAATTGCAAAAAATGGAGAGGATTAATTATAGCTGAGATGCAAGGGGTGGACTATGAAAGGCTACGGAAACAAAAGTTTAGGAGACAGTTCATTTGTCTCATAATGATACTATCATCCAACTAGAATGTGTTTATAAAAAGACCACCCAATGCCTCCAAATAAAGTCAATGGAGCACATAAGACAAAGTAAAAAGTTCTGTTTCTGTGCTCAGGCCACCCCAACCTCCTTAAGTGTAAAAGCTAACATTTCTAACATAATGCTGAACAAGACATGACAATATATAATGAACTCTATGGGGTAGATTAGTGGTTTAGATTTTAAGAGATGTGGGAGAACAATGAGGTTTGCAGGAGTTACTGAAATTGTCGTAGAGAAGGTAGGACTTAGGCTGGGTTTTGAAGAACATATAATAGTCAAATGAACAGAGAAGAGATTCAATTGAGCATAAAAAGAACATTTAAAGAAGCAAAATGTTGGTGGCTTTTAAATTTAATAAGAGGGATTCGGAGGTCTGCTTTTTTATGGTTCTGACTGAGAATCCCTTTTAAATGTCTTAAGCAATCAGAGGCAGGGCCTCCCAGTTTGGATGTGCAGATTGTGCGTGCATATCCAAGAAGGCTCCATTCACAGGGTAAGAATCATAGATGTGCACGCATTACATTTCGTTGCAGATGGTAGTAAAGTACCTTGCTCTCACAAAATTACTATGCTAATGAGTGAGTGCTAGAAGTAGACCTTTTAAGGGAAGAATGTCTTTTTTTATTCTTACAAAATCACCCTACGGGTGATTGGAAGCTTGAGACGGAGAGATAGGGAGAACACGTCCTTTATGGTCAGAATTCATGAATTCTCTTGTCTCTGAATTCATTCAGCAAGGTCTCAGAAGACCCTTAGGGTAAAAGGAATCACATCAATTCTCAGGTTGTTTTATTGGGTTGGCCAAAAAGTTTGGGTTTAAGACATTATGGAAAAATATTTCACCTAAGGGCTTTTACATGTCTCTCTTGAAATATCAGGTCACAAAATAATCAGAAAAAGTCAAAGCAAAAGAGGAGTTTGGGTCAGATGGTTGGTGTAGAGAATCCGTTCAGTTCAGTTCATTTCAGTCACTCAGTCGTGTCTGACTTTTTGTGACCCCATGGACTGCAGCACGCCAGGCCTCCCTGTCCATCACCAACTCCTGGAGCTCACTCAAACTCATGTCCATTGAGTCGGTGATGCCACCCAGCCATCTCATGCTCTGTCACCCGCTTCTCCTCCTGCCTTCAATATTCCCCAGCATCAGGATATTTTCCAATGAGTCAGTTCTTCACATCAAGTGGCCAAAGTATTAGAGTTTCATCTTCAGCATCAGTCCTTCCAATGAATATTCAGGATTGATCACCTTTAGGATTGACTGGTTGGATCTCCTTGCAGTCCAAGGGACTCTCAAGAGTCTTCTCCAACACCACAGTTCAAAAGCATCAATTCTTCGGCACTCAGCTTTCTTTACAGTCTAATTCTGAGATATACATGACTACTGGGAAAACCATAGTTTTGATTAGATGGACCTGTGTTGGCAAAGTAGTGTCTCTGCTTTTTAATATGCTGTCTAGGTTGGTCATAGCTTTTCTTCCAAGGAGCAAGCGTCTTTTAATCTCATGGCGGCAGTCACCATCTGCAGTGATTTTGGAGCTCAAGAAAATAAAGTCTGCCACTGTTTCCATTGTTTCCCCATCTATTTGGCATGAAGTGATGGGACCAGATGCCATATTTTAGTTTTCTGAATGTTGAGTTTTAAGCCAGCTTTTCCACTATCCCCTTTCACTCGCATCAAGAGGCTACTTAGTTCTTTTTTGCTTTCTGCCATAAGGGTGATGTCATCTGCATATCTGAGGTTATTGATATTTCTTCTGGCAGTCTTGATTCCAGCTTGTGCTTCATCCAGCCCGGCATTTCACATGATGTAGACTTCCAGTGGCTCAGACGGTAAAGAGTCTTTCTACAGTGAGGGAGATCTGGGTTCGATCCCTGGGTCGGGAAGATCCCCTGGAGAAGGAAATGGCAATCCACTCCAGTACTATTGCCTGGAAAATCCCATGGACAGAGGAGCTTGGTAGGCTATACAGTCCATGGGGTCGCAAAGAGTCAGACACGACTGAGCAATTTCACTTTCACTTTTACTCTGCATATACATTAAATAAGCAGGGTGACAATATACAACCTTGGCGTATTCCTTTCCCTATTTGGAACCAGTCTGTTGTTCCATGTCCATTTCTAACTGTTGCTTCTTGATCTGCATACAGATTTCTCAGTAGGCAAATAAGGTGGCCTGGTATTCCCATCTCTTTAAGAATTTTCCACAATTTGTTGTGATCCATACAGTCAAAGGCTTTGGCATAATAGTCAATAAAGCAGAAGTAGATGTTTTTTCTGGAACTTTCTTGCTTTTTCAATGATCCAACAGATGTTGGGAATTTGATCTCTGGTTCCTCTGCCTTTTCTAAAACCAGCTTGAAAATCTGGAAGTTCATGGTTCATATACTGTTGAAGCCTGGCTTGGAGGATTTTGAGCATTATTTTGCTAGTGTGTGAAGTGAGTGTAATTGTGTGGTAGTTTGAACATTCTTTGGCATTGCCTTTCTTTGGGATTGGAATGAACACTGACCTTTTCCAGTCCTGTGGCCACTGCTGAGTTTTCCAAATTTGCTGGCATATTGAGTGCAGCACTCTTACAACATCATCTTTTAGGATTTGAAATAGCTCAACTGGAATGCCATCACCTCTACTAGCTTTGTTGTAGTGATGCTTCCTAAGTGCCACTTGACTTCACATTCCAGGATTTCTGGCTCTAGGTGAGTGATCACACCATCATGATTATCTGGGTCATGAAGACCTTTTTTGTATAATTCTTACATAATTCTTTTTTGTATAGGAGAAAGGAGCAGTGACCCCACAAAAGACTGACTCGGACTTGCCTGTGAGTGTTCAGGAGTCTCCGTGGAGGGTGAGTTGGCGGTGGCCTGCTGCAGGGTCTGGGGCACTGAGTGTGGCATGGAAACTTTTGAAGGAGGTCACCATTGTCCTCATTACCATAGTCTGGCCTCAGGTCAAACAACAGGGAGGGAACATAGCCCTGCTCTTCAGTGGAAAACTGGATTAAAGATTTACTGTGCACGGCCCCGCCCATCAGAGCAAGACCCAGTTTTCCCCTCAATCAGTCTCTCCCATCAGGAAATTTCCACAAACCTCTTATCCTTATCCATCAGATGGCAGAGAGAATGAAATCCGCAATCACAGAAAACTAATCAAACTGACCACATGGACCACAGCCTTGTCTAACTCAATGAAACCATGAGCCATGCCCTGTAAGGGGCACCCAAGACAGATGGGTCATGGTGGAGAGTTCTGACAAAACATGGTCCACTGGTGAAGGGAAAGGCAGACTACTTCAGTATTCTTGCCTTGAGAATCCCATGAACAGTATGAAAAGGTATAGAGAATAAGTACTACAAATGTTTTCTGTGAAGAGAATCTACTGTGCATTGGTGGAGAATCAATTGACCTGGACCTTGAATGAGTCTAAATGTGTATCATTATTTACAGGTGGTGAGAGAATTTCCACACAAGAGAAGGTGCAGAAGTAGGAAAATCAATCCAAAGAGACAGCATATGGAATGTGGGAATATTTCTCCTCTAAAGCATATGAAATCGACTTCTAGCTTCTGGTATGACATGTAAAGAATTTGGAAGTTACCACACTCAACCTCAAAGCAAGTAAAAAGCTACTAAATTGAAAAATCAACACTTCTTGAGTCATCAGAGAATGGAGGTCATAGAATAAATCATTGCCTGGAAAACTGGAGAGAGAGGTAGATACATAGAATCACAGTTTACTTAGAGCAGACGTCCAGGAATGGAAATTGTCAATGAAGCCAGTTATGGTAGGAATACTTAGAGTGTAACTCAAAATTTTCTATAAACTCAGTGTAGACTAGTATGAGAGACAAAGTCTTAAGTGGAATGACCATGTACTTCTGTGGACTTTTATCTCCAGGACCTCATGAGTTTCTCAGGACGTACACTGGAGAAACATCCTCTTGTTTCTGGTGGGAGTGGGTGGGTAAGAGAACTAAAGAAATAACCATTTTGAAATACTCCCAGAATATTTTGTTCTGCTTATTCTCTTCAACCTAATAAGGGAGTTCATCCTCAGAATGGGAGAAAATATTGGCAAATGAAGCAACTGACAAAGAGTTAATTTCCAAAATACACAAACAGCTCATGCAATTCAATATTAAAAAAACAAAAACCTAATCAAAACCTAGGCAAAAGACCTAAACAGATATTTCTCCAAAGATGACAAAAGATTGGCCCACAAGCACATGAAAAGATGCTCAATATCACTAATTCACTGGAGAAATGCAAATCAAAACTACAATGAACTATCACTTCATACTGATCAGAATGGGAATCATCACAAAATATGGAAACAAGAAACGCTGGAGAGGTTGTGGAGCAAAGGGAACCCTCTTGCACTGTTGGTGGGAATGTAAGTTGATACAGCCTCTATGGAGAATAGTATGGGGGTTCCTTAAAAAACTAAAAATAGAACTACCATATGTCCCAGCAATCCCACTACTGGGCATATACCCAGAAAAAAAAAAAAAAACATAATTCAAAAGAAACATGAGCCCCAGTGTTCACTGCAGCACTGTTTACAATATACAGGACATGTGCTGTGTGCTGTGCTAAATCACTTCAGTCATGTCTGACTCTCTGCAACCCTATGGACTATAGCCCGCCACGCTCCTCTTCCATGGGGATTTTCCAGGCAAGAATACTGGAGTGGATTGCCGTGCCCTCCCCCAGGGGATCTTCCCGATCCAGGGACTGACCCTTGTCTCTTACATCTCCTGCACTGGCAGGTGGGTGGGTTCTTTATGGCCAGCACCGCCCGGGAAGCCCAGCCAGGACATGGAAGCAACCTAAATGTCCATCAACAGAAGGCTGCCTAAACTAGATGTGGCACATATACACAACGGAGTATCACGCAGCCATAAAAAGGAACAAAACTGGTTCATATGTGGAACCACAGATGGAACCCGAGACTCTCATACAGGGAAAAAACAAAATTCATATTTTAACACATACATTGTGATCCACACAGCCAAAAGGTTTGGCATAGTCAGTAAAACAGAAATAGATGTTTTTCTGGAACTCTCTTGCTTTTCTGATGATTCAGCAGATGTTGGCAATTTGATCTATTTCTGCTTTATTGACTATGCCAACGCCTTTGACTGTGTGGATCACAAGAAACTGTGGAAAATTCTGAAAGAGATAGGAATACCAGACCACCTGACCTGCCTCTTGAGAAACCTAGATGCAGGTCAGGAAGCAACAGTTAGAACCGGACATGGACAACAGACTGGTTCCAAATAGGAAAAGGAGTACATCAAGGCTGTATATTGTCACCATGCTTACTTAACTTATATACAGAGTATATCATGAGAAACGCTGGGCTGGAAGAAGCACAAGCTGGAATCAAGATTGCCGGGAGAAATATCAATAATATCAGATATGCAGATGATACCACCCTTATGGCAGAAAGTGAAGAAGAACTAAAGAGCCTCTTGATGAAAGTGAAAGAGGAGAGTGAAAAGATTGGCTTAAAGCTCAACAATCAGAAAACAAAGATAATGGCATCTGGTCCCAACACTTCATGGAAAATAGATGGAGAAGCAGTAGAAACAGTGGCAGACTTTATTTTTTGTGCTCCAAAATCACTGCAGATGGTGACTGCAGCCATGAAATTAAAAGATGCTCACTGCTTGGAAGAAAAGCTATGACCAACCTAGACAGCATATAGAAAGCCCATCTAGTCAAGGCTATGGTTTTTCCAGTCACGTATAGATGTGACAGTTTATAAAGAAAGCTGAGTTGAAGAATTGATGCTTTTGAACTGTGGTGTTGGAGAAGATTCTTGAGAGTCCCTTGGACAGCAAGGAGATCCAACCAGTCCATCCTAAAGGAGATCAGTCCTGAATATTCACTGGAAGGACTGATGCTGAAGGTGAAACTCCAATACTTTGGCCCCCTGATGTGAAGAGCTGACTCATTTGAAAAGACCCTGATGCTGGGAAAGATTGAGGGCAGGAGGAGAAGGGGACGACAGAGGATGAGATGGTTGGATGGCATCACCCAGTCAATGGACATGAGTTTGAGTAATCTCCAGGAGTTGGTAATGGACAGGGAGGCCTGGTGTGCTGCAGTCCATGGGGTCGCAAAGAGTCGGACACGACTGAGTAACTGAACTGAACTGAATACATATATGTGAAATCTGAAAAAACTGGTATAGACGATCTTATTCACAAAGCAGAAATAGAGACATAGACGTAGAGAACAAACATATGGATACCAAGGAAGAAAGGGTGGTGATAGGATCAACTAGGAGATGGGGATTGACATATATACACTACTGATACTATGTATAAAACAGATAATTAAAAAGAGCCTACTTTATAGCTCAAGGAACTCTAGTCAATGCTGTGTGGTGACCTAAACGAGAAGGAAGGTTTTTAAAAATAGAGACATATGTATGCATAGAGTTGATTCACTTTGCTGTAGAGTAAAAAATAACAGAACATTGTAAAGCAAGTATATCCCAATAAAAACTAACTAAATGATGAAAAGGACTTCCCTAAAACAGGTCCTTTATGAACGGTGCTACATAGAAACCACTATGTAAGGTGAGAGATGTTAACTAGACTTAATGTGGTGATCATTTCACAATAGACACAAATATTAAATGATTGTGTTGTACATCTGAAAGTATATATCAATTATACTTCTAAATATATAAATAGGTAAATAAATAAAGTATAAGAAAAGCAACATTTTATCAGCGCCTAATGATGTGGGTTTTACCAGAGAGTAACTGACTTAAAGGAAGGAAAATAACCAACTCTAGGCACATCTACCCTTCATTGCAGGAGAAAGGAATTGCCCAGGTACAGCTTGCTCTAGGCTTCCTGGTACACCTAATGGGGAAAAAGATGAGAAGTTCTTCTGAAGGTCACAGTTCACATCACAGTCTCACTCAAACAGTGAGAATTAATTACAGAACTATAGGATGCCCACATTTTCTACCACATCTATGAGAGTCTTGTATTGTCAACAGTGCTTTACAGGGAAACAAACTTCAAGGCTTAAGAGTTTGTTTAAGAAGTCTTGTCCACCTAGGCAAAGCTAAGGTTTTTCCAGTGGTCATGTATGGATGTCAGAGTTGGACTGTGAAGAAAGCTGAGCACTGAAGAATTGATGCTTTTGAACTGTGGTGTTGGAGAAGACTCTTGAGAGTCCCTTGGACTGCAAGGAGGTCCAACCAGTCCATCCTAAAGGAAATGAGTCCTGAATATTCATTGGAAGGACTGATGCTGAAGCTGAAACTCCAATACTTTGGCGACCTGATGGGAAGAACTGACTCATTTGAAAAGATCCTGATGCTGGGAAAGATTGAAGGCAGTAGGAGAAGGGGACAACAGAATGAGATGGTTGGATGACATCACCAACTCAATGGGTATGAGTCTGAGTAAACTCTGGGAGTTGGTGATAGACAGTGAGGCCTGGTGTGCTGCAGTCCATGGGGTGGCAAAGAATTGGACATGACTGAGCGACTAACCTGACTTACTGACTGAGGGGAACCCAGAGGAACTAGAGAAGGCAAAAAGAAGAATAAAAGAGAATAAATTAGTCTCTAATACCTACAGCTCCAACAAGCAGCAAATACAGCCTAAGTTCTAGCCAGATAAACACAGAAACTCAGACCAAAGGCATATTTACCTCACTTTCTTTAACCCAATATATCACATCTAATTATAAACAAAAAATTACAAGGCATGTGAAGAGGCAAAAACACAGCTTTAAGAGAAAAAGCGGGCATTGGAGCCAGATTCAACTATGGCAGAAATTTAGAATTCTCAGACCAGGAATTTAAAATACTTTTGATTAACATACTACAGTTCTAATGGAATAGGTGGACTATAGAGCAAATGGATAATATAAACAGAACTATGGAAACCCTAGGAAAAAATCAAAGGAATATGAGAATTCAGAAACACTGTCATAAAAATTAAGAAGGTCTTTGAAGGGTTCATCTGAAGAGTGGACATAGCTAAAGGAAGAATAAGTGAACTAGAAGATATATCCACAGAAATCTTCCAAAGTGAAGCTAGAGAGAAAATGCAGTTTATCAAAGTGTGTGGGATGTAGCAAAAGCAGTGCTTGGAGGGAAGCTCATAGCACGGAACACACAGATTAGAGAAGAAAAAGGACCAAAATCAGTATCTGAACCATCCACCTTCAGAAATTAGAAAAAGAAGAGTAAACTGGCTCCAAATGAGAAGAATAAATAAAAATTAGAACAGAAATCAGTGAAATTGCACTAAGGAAATCAGTAGGTAAAATCAGGGAAAGCAAAAGTTGGTTCACTGGGAATTCCCTGGTGGTCCAGTGGTGAAGAATACACCTTGCAACGCAGAGGACACAGGCTCAATTTCTGGTCAGGAAACTAAGATTCCCACATGCCACAGGGCACCTAAGCCTGGGACCTGCAACTACTGGGCACTCAGGCTCTGAAGCACGTGTACCACAACGAGAGGGTCTGCGCACTGCAACAAGAGATCCTACACGCTGCAACAAAGACCCCATGCGTGGTAACTAAGGCCTGATGCTGCCAAAATAGGAAATAATCTATTTTAAGTTTGTTCATTGTGTCAATAAAATTGACAACATTTAGTCTCACTAACCAAGAAGAAACAAGAGAAGACCCAAATTAGTAATATTAGAAACAAAAGAGGAGTCGTTACTAATTCCATGGACATTAAGAAGATAATAAGAGTATTATTGACACCTCTGTGCCCACCAATTTGACACTTGAGATGAAATGGACTAATTCCTTGAATTATAAAAGATACCAAAACTCACACCAGCAGGAATAGATAACTCAAATAGACTTATTCAAAGAAACTAAAATAATGAATAATGGGAAACACGGAAATGTGAATTAAAATCACAAAGAGATGTGATCTCAAATCTGTAAGAGTGCCAAAAAGTAACAAATGTGAGCAAGGAGGTGGAGAAAAAGAAAGCCTTGTACACTGTTGGTAGGAAGATAAATTGGTGTAAACACTATGGAAAACATTCTGGGTTTCCTCAAAATATTAAAAACAGAAGTACCATATGGTCCAATAATTCCACTTCTGTATATTATCTGAAGGAAATGAACTCCTTCTCTCAAAAATATATCCGTACCTCAAGTTTATTGCAGTATTATTTATAATAGGCAGGATACCAAAACAAGCTAAACAACATAAGGGTTTATACACAGATGAAATGTTTAAGGGAACTGTGGTAAATATTCATATATATTGTATATAAGTGAATAAAGGAAATACATATATATGAACACATGAAGGAAAAGTGATATATATTCATATAGTCCACATTATACTGTGTGGCAATATATATATTTAGCCATACAAAGGATAGCTGGCATTTACAACACGGATGGACTCTGAGAGCATTATGCTAAGTGAAATTAGTAAGAAAAAGACAAATATGGTATGAACTCACTTATATGTGGAATCTAGAAAACAAAACAAAAAACTGCACTCACAGATAGGAAGAAAAGACTAGTGATTGCCACAGGAAGAGTGAAATAGGGGGTGGTTGTAAAGTAAATAAATAAACTTCTAAAACAAAAGGCACCTGGCCCAAATGGCTTTACTCCTGACACCAAAAAGATTTCACTGGTGAAGTCCAAATAGTTTTACCGGGTGAATTCTACTAAACATTTAAGGAAGAAATTGGGCCATTTATCTTCAACCTTATACAGAAATAAAAATTTTGAGGTAATGCCTCCTATTGCTTTTTATGAGGCCAGCATTTCCCTAACACCCAAACCAGGCAAAGACATTATTAAAAAAAAGAAAAACCTACAGACAAAATATATATGATAAAACACAGATACAAAAATCCTCACTGAACATTAGCAAATTAAACCCAACAATATACAAAAAGAATTATACAGCACAACCAAATGAGATTTATGTCAGGTAAGCAGTCAGTTCAACATTCAAAAATCAATTATTATAATCCACCACACTGACAGGGTAAAGAAATCAGATGATTATATCAATAGATGCAGAAAAGTTTCAACAAAATTCAACACCCATTCTTGGTAAAATCACCAAGCTAAATAGAAATGGAGGAGAACTTCCACAACTATACATCACAGAGAACCTACAGCTAATATCATACTTAATGATGAGAAACTAGAAGTTTCCCTCATAATATCAGAACAAGGCAAGGATGCCTGCTCTAACCAACTCTATTCAACATTATCCTGGAATTCCTAGCTAATACACTGAGACAAGGAAAGAAAATAAAAGGTATAAAATTGAGAAGGAAAAAAAATAAAAACTTTGCTTCTTGCAGCTGACATTATGTTTTATGTAGAAAATTGCAAAGAATTTACAAAAAAACTCCTGGAACTAACAAGTGATTATAGCAAGGTTACAAAATATAACAATAATATTAAGCCAATTACTTTCCTATACACCAACAATGAGCAATTGGAATTAAAATTTTAATTTATAAACACATCATTTACAATGCCATGAAAGAAAGAGAAATATTGATACTTAGGTATAAATCTAACAAAATATATACTACATACATACACAGACACAAATATCTAATATACATATAAAATATATAAGAAAAATGATAAAACACTAATGAAAGAAATAAAAAGTCTCAACGTGAATGGAGGATATTTTATGTTCATGGATAAGAACTCTCAATATTGTAGAGCTGTCAGGGTTTCCTATTAGATTCAAAGCAATACGAATTAAAATTTCCACAAGTTATTTCATGGATATCTACAAATTGATTCTAAAATTGATATGGAAAGGCAATGGACCAGAATACCCTACACAATATCAAAGAAGGAGAAGATATTGGAAACACTCATACCACCCAATTTTAAGACTTGCTATAAGGCTACACTTATCAAACAGTATGTTATTGGTGAAATAATGAGCAGATCAATGCAACAGAATAGAGAGCCCAGGAATAGATCCATATAAATATAGTCAACTGATCATTGACAAAGAAGCAAAGGCAATTCAATGCAAAAAGTATAGTCTTTTTAACAAATAGTGCTGGAACAAATGGATATTCACATGGAAAAAAGATGACTTTAGACACAGATGTTACATCTTTCCAAAAATTAGCTAAAAATATATCATAGACTAAATGCAAAATCCAAAAATATGAGACTCCTGTAAACTAATGTAGGAGAAATTAGGTGACACATTGGGTATGTCAATTACTTTTTTTTCTTTTAGATTTTACCAAATTTGTAAATCTGCTCGTCAAAAGACATTAAGAAAAGGAACAGGCAAATCACAGATGAGAAAATATTTACGGAATATACAACTATACACACATCCAAAGTGTGTAAAGAACTTATAGAACTCAAAATAAAACAACTCAATTTAAAATTTGAAAATTATTTGAACAGTACCTTGAAAACGTCATTACAAAAAATGACTGAGTTGGCTGAGCTCACAAAAATGGTGTTCAGTATCATTATTCACAAAGGAAATGCAAATTTAAGCCATAACAAAATACCATTACAGCTACATACATAAAACTGACACAACCAACAAATCTTGGGTTTGTCAATGACTTAAAAAAAAAAAAATCACAACCATGATCCATGAAAGAAAAACTGACAAGCTGGACTTCATTAAAACTTTAAAAAATCTTCTCCATGAAGGAAACTATTAACAGAATGAAAAGTCAAGCCACAGACTTGGAGAAAATACTTTCAAAACACAAGTCTGATAATGGACTCATAACCAATACATACAAAAAACTCTTAAAACTCAGTAAGAAAGCAGCCCAACTTAAAAATGGGTAAACGATCTGAATAGACCTCAGTAAAGATATGCAGATAACAAATGAGCACATGGAAGCTGTTCAGCATCTGGGGACTGCATATTAAAACAATGAGATGTTCAGTTCAGTCGCTCACTCATGTCTGACTCTGCGACCCCATGAACTGCAGCACGCCAGGCCTCCCTGTCCATCGCCAACTCCCGGAGTCTACCGAAACCCATGTGCATCCAGTCAGTGATGCCATCCAACCATCTCATCCCCTGTCATCCCCTTCTTCTCCTGCCCTCAGTCTTTCCCAGCATCACAATCTTTTACAACAGACCTACTTGACTAGCTGACATCTAAGACACTGACAACATCAACTACTGCCACAGGGGTGGAGCAGCTGGAACTCTCATTCATTCCTGATGGAAATGCAAAACAGCACCATCACTTTGGAAGGTGATTTGGAAGCCTAGCAGTCTCTTACAAAGCTAAAGACACTCTTCCTATATGATTTTATCATCACACTTTTAGTTATTTACCCAAATGAGTTGAAAAACCTGTGCATGGATGCTTATGGCAGCTATACTCAAATAGACAAAACTTGGAAGCACCAAGATGCCCTTCAAAAGGTCAATGGATCAAGAGACTATGGTATACCCATATAATGGAATGTCATTCGGTAATAAAAAGAAATGAACTACCATTCTGTGAAAGCCTTGAAGAAATCTTACATTTATATACACTCTACAAAGGCAACATACTATGATTCCAACTATATGTCATTCTGGCAAAGATAGTACCAGGGGCTTGGATCTAGGGAGAGAAGGGTTAACAATTGAAGCAAGGGATTTTTAGGGTGGTGAAACTATTCTGCATAATACTGTAAAGGTGGATACATGACATCGATCATCTGTCAAAACCTACAGAACACAAAAGGTGAGCCATGACGTAAATTATGGCCTGTAATTAATAATAATATATCAATATTGGTTCATCAATTCTAATAAATGTATGACAGCAATGTTAATAATGGGAAAAACTGGTTATGGGAGTGGGAAGAAGGGGGTGCATAGGAATTGTAAATACTTCATGCTTAATTTTCCTAAAAACCTATGTCAGCTTTAACAAAGTCTATTATCTTTTAAAAAGCACATGAAACTTTGGAATATAATTTAAGAACATCTTAAGCAACAGTACCTTTTTCCAAGGTCAGTAAGGAGCCACCTGAGACAGAGCCAGGATTCACACGTGCTCTCATAAGCCACTCATTGCACACTTAAGGACATGATGTAAGTGGGAGAAGCTGGTATCACTAGAAAGAGTCAGGAATATGACTACCACATGAAAAAGTAGAGATGTTTTTCCATCCAATTCTTTCCTTGACACATGCTGCAGAACCATTTTAAGGGAGATGCTCTTTCATTTCCTTGAAGTAACTCTCATGGTACATTCACTCTCTTCAATATTCATAAAATCAGTATGGCTTCCCAAGTGGCTCAGCGGTAAAGAATTCGCTCACTGACACAGGAGACACGTGTTCGAGTCCTAGGTGGGAAAGATCCCCTGGAGGAGGAAATGGCAACCCACTCCAGTATTCTTCCCTAGGAAATTTCACGGACAGAGGAGCCTGGCGGGCTACAGTCCACGGGGTAACAAAGAGTCTGACATGGCTGAGTGGGTGAACACACACAGCACATAGTGGGTCAAAGCCACAGCTCTGGAGTGAGATGGCCCGGGTTTAATTTCTAATTCCACTACCCATTTGCTGAGTGATTCTGGGCAAGAATTGTCCTATCTTTGTGCCCTGCCTTACCCATTTGTAAAATGAGTTATAGTAATATTACCTATTTCATGGAATTGTGAAGATTTAAATAAATTCATGTGAAATGTCTAGAACACTGTCCTTTTGGACTATCTCCTTTTGGAAATGCATAAACACATTGATGTATCAAGGCAGGGGTCACCAACCTCCAGGATCTAATGTCTGATGATCTAAGGTGGAGCTGATGTAAGAATAATAGAAATAAAGTGCATAATAAATGTCATGTGCTTCGGTTCAGTTCAGTCCAGTCACTCAGTCGTGTCTGACTCTCTGCAACCCCATGAATCGCAGCACGCCAGGCCTCCCTGTCCATCATCAACTCCCGGAGTCCACACAAACTCATGTCCATTGAGTTAGTGATGCCATCCAGCCATCTCATCCTCTGTCGTCCCCTTTACCTCCTGCCCCCAATCCCTCCCAGGGTCAGTCTTTTCCAATGAGTCAACTCTTCACATGAGGTGGCCAAAGTACTGGAGTTTCAGCTCTAGCATCATTCCATCCAAAGAAGACCCAGGGCTGATCTCCTTTAGAATGGACTGGTTGGATCTCCTTGCAATCCAAGGCTCTCAAGAGTCTTCTCCAACACCACAGTTCAAAAACATCAATTCTTGGTGCTCAGTTTTCTTCACAGTCCAACTCTCACATCCATACATGACCACAGGAAAAACCATAGCCTTGACTAGATGGACTTTTGTTGGCAAAGTAGTGTCTCTGCTTTTGAATATACTATCTAGGTTGGTCATAACTTTCCTTCCAAGGAGTAAGTGTCTTTTAATTTCATGGCTGCAATCACCATCTGCAGTGATTTTAGAGCCCCCCAAAATAAAGTCTGACATTGTGTCCACTGTTTCCCCATGTATTTGCCATGAAGTGATGGGACCAGATGCCATGATTTTCGTTTTCTGAATGTTGACCTTTAAGCCAACATTTTCACTTTCCTCTTTTACTTTCATCAAGAGGCTCTTTAGTTCCTCTTCACTTTCTGCCATAAGGGTGGTGTCATCTGCATGTCTGAGGTTATTGATATTTCTCCCGGCAATCTTGATTCCAGCTTGTGCTTCTTCCAGTCCAGTGTTTCTCATGATGTACTCTGCATATAAGTTAAATAAGCAGGGTGACAGTATACAGCCTTGACGTACTCCTTTTCCTAGTTGGAACCAGTCTGTTCTTCCATGTCCATAACTGTTGCTTCGTGACCTGCATATAGGTTTCTCAAGAGGAAGGTCAGGTGGTCTGGTATTCCCATCTCTTTCAGAATTTTCCACAGTTTATTGTGATCCACATAGTCAAAGGCTTTGGCATAGTCAATAAAGCAGAAATAGATGTTTTTCTGGAACTCTCTTGCTTTTTCCATGATCCAGAAGATGCTGGCAATTTGATCTCTGGTTCCTCTGCCTTTTCTAAAACCAGCTTGAACATCAGGAAGTTTGCGGTTCACGTATTGCTGAAGCCTTACTTGGAGAATTCTGAGCATTACTTGACTAGCATGTGAGATGAGTGCAATTGTGCGGTAGTTGAGCGTTCTTTGGCATTGCCTTTCTTTGGGATTGGAATGAAAACTGACCTTTTCCAGTCCTGTGGCCACTGCTGAGTTTTCCAAATTTGCTGGCATATTGAGTGCCGCACTTTCGCAGTGTCATCTTTCAGGATTTGAAACAGCTCAACTGTTTCAAATCACCTCCACTAGCTTTGTTCGTAGTGATGCTTTCTAAGGCCCACTTGACTTCACATTCCAGGATGTCTGGCTCTAGGTGAGTGATCACACCATCGTGATTATCTTGGTTGTGAAGATCTTTTTTGTATAGTTCTTCTGTGTATTCTTGCCACCTCTTCTTAATATCTTCTGCTTCTGTTAGATCCATACCATTTCTGTCCTTTATTGTGCCCATCTTTGCATGAAATGTTCCCTTGGTATGTCTAATTTTCTTGAAGAGATCTCTAGTCTTTCCCATTCTGTTGTTTCCTCTATTTCTTTGCATTTATCACTGAGGAAGGTTTTCTTATCTCTTCTTGCTATTCTTTGGAACTATGCATTCAGATGCTTATATTTTTCCTTTTCTCCTTTGCTTTTCGCCTCTCTTCTTTTCACAGGTATTTGTAAGGCCTCCCCAGACAGCCATTTTGCTTTTTTGCATTTCTTTTCCATGGGGATGGTCTTGATCCCTGTCTCCTGTACAATGTCACGAACCTCATTCCATAGTTCATCAGGCACTCTATCTATCAGATCTAGACCCTTAAATCTATTTCTCACTTCCACTGTATAATCATACGGGATTTGATTTAGGTCATACCTGAATGGTCTAGTGGTTTTCCCTACTTTCTTCAATTTAAGTCTGAATTTGGCAATAAGGAGCTCATGATCTGAGCCACAGTATGCTCCCAGTCTTGTTTTTGCTGACTGTATAGAGCTTCTCCATCTTTGGCTGCAAAGAATATTATCAATCTGATTTTGGTGTTGACCATCTGGTGATGTCCATGTGTAGAGTCTTCTCTTGTGTAATATGCTTGAATCATCCAAAAATATCCCAAAATAATCCTAAAAATATCCTCATCCCCAGTGCATGAGAAAACTGTCTTCCAGGAAAGTAGTCCTTGGTGTCAAAAAGATTGGGGACCACTGTTAAGGGTTTTGCTGAGTCCTATACTAAAAAGTTTTCTTAATGGCAGTTTTTAAAAATTCATCTGACTAAAACAACCTCTTTCTCTTTCAACTAATGACTATTAATATTCTCCAGAATGGATGCTAATTGTAAATAGTTTGAGCAATGCTGGACTCAAACATTATCCCTCTCTGCCCATTGTTTACTTCCTTGTCCTTTTCTCTTATCATTACCCAGGAGATCTAATTAAGAACCATAGTCTCTTTTCTGAAGACCTCTGTATTATTGGGCTGAGTTTTCTCTTAAAGAGAGATATCTGGAATGACGTAACACTTCAGTGGCAGCTGGTGGATAAGATTTCCTCCTGCTGTTTGTAATATTCTCTCCATCAGAAACCCACAACAAAAGAATTGTAAATAGTTGGGTAGATGCTCACTAGACTGATGTAGTTGGGATTAGTTCCATGTCATGCATTGAGTGCTGGCAGTCTGTAAATATTTGACAACAATAGGTACCGCATACCACATGAAACCATAGAGGAGTTTCCTGATAAGAATGCTCAGGGGGCAGCAAGTTCGAGGGAACTTCACTGCGAAGTGAAGAGAGTTGAAAGGAAGCCAACATTTCTAGAATTGTTTTACCCTCCTTTCTGCTTAGGAGAACCAATCACAACAAGGCCAAGTTCCAAGCAAACAAAAACTAGAGAACAACAAATGTGTGTTAGCAAAGCAACACTGCTATGAAAGACAAGGGGATACCCACTATTTGTTGGTCGGCTCATAGTGTTGTATTTAAAAAGAAGTCTCGGTCTGAAGGATGAGATCCAGTTTCCAGAGCCGGGAAATATATACCAGACACAGTGCACCCATGAGACTGTCAAAAAGAATTAGAGCCCCTCTGAATTGGGAAAAGGCACTTCTCTTGGTGGCAGAAAGACTTATCTTGCTCAATGGCATGTCAGTGTTACCACACACCATAGAGTCTCACATTCTACAGATGAAAGACATTATCCCACCCAGGAAGATAGCAGTCACTCCCCCAAATAAATCAGAAGATGTCATTCTCATATGGACACCATTTGTGGAGTGTTTATACAAAATCTATGAAATTTAATAGGCTGGAGAAAATAATAATAATAAAAATCTTATTTTAAAAAAAAGCAAGTAGGAAAAGTAATTCAAAAGGTTTGTAGTTGCCTCCAAGATTTTAGCAATGCCATCATTTCTCAAATAACATTCCTAGGAACATCAGAATTGAGCAAGAGGGTCTTAGAAGACAACGTTCTAGGGTCCAATTGGCTCAGAATAGTCTGTGCTTTAGTCTCTGGTGGTGAATGACATGTTAAGGACTTTGAAAGTCTTAGTCTAAAAATTAAAAAGACACCCTTCTTTCATTTTGTTTCATCCTAACTTTCCCCAAATATTTATGAGCCTATAGCAATTTTATGTAGGCATCTATTAAACTCATTACAGTCTACTATACAGTATTGTGATTTTTCTCTCTAGCTATCAAATTCTATTCATCTTTAAACTGGGTGACTCAAAATCAGCTATACCTGCACCTCCTTACTGGATCAGAGAAGGCAATGGCACCCCACTCCAGTACTCTCACCTGGAAAATCCCATGGACGGAGGAGCCTGGTAGGCTGCAGTCCATGGGGTTGCAAAGAGTCAGACATGACTGAGCAACTTCACTTTCCCTTTTCATTTTCATGCATTGGAGAAGGAAATGGCAACCCACTCCAGTGTTCTTCGCTGGAGAATCCCAGGGATGGCAGAGCCTGGTGGGCTGCCATCTATGGGCTCACACAGAGTCAGACACGACTGAGGTGACTTAGCAGCAGCAGCAGCCTTACTGGATGGGCCAAGATATTTCATGGGTGTAGAAATGTTTTGAGAGGCTTAGAATGTCTGCACAAATATATCCTGGGTGCCATACTGTAAGGCTTGCAGAGTAAGCCTGCCTTGACTGGAAAAGTTGAATAAATAGTTGAATAAATCTATTTAGATGCCAGTCTTGTTGGGTTTTCCTAAAACCCAAGACTCCTTTTCTTCCTAAACAAAATGTGGAGCAGAAGATGATAAACATTGTGGTTTGATTAAAGGGGAAAACAAACTTTATCACAAATATTTTCCAGAAATGGCCAGTTATGTATTTCCCGTCCCACATGCTTTTCCAGAACATTGCCCTTCCCCTCCTCTTGAATCTAAATTGCTTTGCGAGTATTCCGAAAAAGCAAGATGACAGAACTGGTGCTAAGTGACTTTCTATTAAAAGGATCAAGTTTTTGCCTGGTTCTCTTCCATTGGGTGTAAGAGTAGGACGCTCACTTGGGGAAAAGCTGTCACCATGATGGGTAATCAGTTCTGAATGTTCATCGGAAGCACTGATGTTGAAGCTGAAAGTCCAGTACTTTGGCCACCTGATGTAAAGAAATGACTTATGTGAAAAGACCCTGATGCTGGGAAAGATTGAAGGCAGGAGGAAAAGGGGACGACAGAGGATGAGATGGTTGGATGGCATCACCGACTCGATGGACATGAGTTTGAGCAAGCTCCTGGAGTTGGTGATGGACAGGGAAGCTTGGCGTGCTACAGTCCGTGGGGTCACAAAGAGTTGGGACATGACTGAATAACTGAACTGAACTGAACCTGATGA
Source organism: Oryx dammah (assembly GCF_014754425.2). Lineage (NCBI taxonomy): Eukaryota > Metazoa > Chordata > Mammalia > Artiodactyla > Bovidae > Oryx > Oryx dammah. The sequence continues at coordinate 27,399,781 of NW_024070190.1, forward strand.
TGGGAGCCCAGACTAACTCATGAGGAAAAAACACAGGAAGGGAACCATATAGAAAGGAGCTGATTCCCCACCCCACTGCTGATTGCCAGCATCAATCATAATGCCCTCAGACGCCCTGACCCCCAGTCCAAAGGGCTACCACCTTTGACGCCTCGTGGAGGAGATCTGAGGTATCTCTGCTGAACCCTCCCCAAACTGCAGATTCATGAGCAAAATACAGTCTTCTACTGGCTAAACTACTACACTGAGCATCAATTGTTATGCAGCCATCATCATCGGAACAGCGCTCCATAAAAGGAAATGTCCAAGAATGTTGCTGGCTCCTGGCACAGGCTGGTCAGGGCTTAAACAAAGTCATCAAGGCCCCAGCTTTCTCCTGTCTATCTCTTGGTCCAGCTCTTCTTTGTTGATGCTTTCAACACTCTCCAACTTTCTGGAGGTGGGACAACTCGAGTGAGTCAAATCTTTGCAGATGAGTCAGGTATAGAAAGGTCTCCTCCTTTGTCCCAGGAATCCCAACAAAAGCTTCAAACAACTTTTCTGTCTATAGTAAGGTCAGGTATACATCTCTGACCCAGTCATGGAACCAGGGCAATTACTGACCAGACCTGATTCATAAACCGACTGCACTGGGGAAGGAAAGGGTGGATGGAGCTCTGGGAAAACCAGAAACACTGAGATTTAGAATTTAGGGTGAGATGAGCTCCCAAAGAAAAAAGCAAAGGTTACTATTGGTAAAAGACCGCTGGAGTAGGAAACAAGCAAAGAACAAGTACATTTTATAAAATAAATTAAAAATAGATTTTAAAATAAGTACCACTCTTAATTAAAAAATAAAAGTGAGTATCTATTGAGTGCTTCACTTTCACAAAGCATGTGAAAGGCATTCTAAGTGCTTTTGTGCAGACATGCTAAGTTGCTTCAGTTGTGCCCGATGCTGTGCAACCCTGTGGACTATAGCCAGCCAGGCTCCTGTGTTCATGGGATGCTCCAGGCAAGATGGGCTGCCATGCCCACCTCCAGGGGACCTTCCCGACCCAGGGACTGAACCCGTGTTTATGTCTTCTCCATTGGCAGGCAGGTTCTTGACCACTGGTGCCATCTATGAAGCTCATCTAAGTGCTTTACATGTATTAATTCATTAAAAGCCTCACAACTTCTATGAAGTAATGCTGTTAATATTATCACTTTACAAAAAAAAAAAAAAAAAGAAAAAAGAAAACAAAAGCATGATGTTAGAAATTGGCCAAGTCTGTACGGTTAGCAAACAGCAGAACTGGAATTCCAACCAAGCTCTCCTGGGTCCAGAGGCAGCATTTTAGTCACTGGGCCAGAGTGACTGGTTATAACTTTAGTGGATGCTAGAAACACAGAAAAGGCACTGGCACCCCACTCCAGTCCTCTTGCCTGGAAAATCCTATGGACAGAGGAGCCTGGAAGGCTGCAGTCCATGGGGTCGCTGAGGGTCGGACA
>NW_024070190.1:27401263-27518604 GCF_014754425.2 Oryx dammah
TGCATCGGAGAAGGAAATGGCAACCCACTCCAGTGTTCTTGCCTGGAGAATCCCAGGGACGGGGGAGCCTGGTGGGCTGCCGTCTATGGGGTCACACACAGTTGGACACAACTGAAGTGACTTAGCAGCAGCAGCAGCAACACAGAAATGAACAAATGGGGTATCAAATTGGAGAAACCTTTTTACTAGAGGGAGACAAAACCATGTAACAACATAATGGCAAGTTCATGCGCCGATTTCCCTAAGAAAAGTGAAATGATACTTTTGATCTCTAGGAGGAGGCAGTAATACTGGCACCAGGGACAAGGGGAGGTTACATTGTACTACTTTGAAATAGAAATGGGACCTTGCCTTAGGCAGTAGGGGAGAGGGGGATAGTCAAGGCAGGAAAGATAGTCCAGGAGAGGAAAGATGGTATGTTTTTCTAAAAACTATCCAGAGTTACTCATTCTTTCAAAACGTATTTGTTGAGCACTGAGCACACTTGTAGGGACTTAGGATACATCATGGAGAAGGCAATGGCACCCCACTCCAGTACTCTTGCCTGGAAAATCCCATGGACGGAGGCGCCTGGTAGACTTCAGTCCACGGGGTCGCAAAGAGTCGGACAAGACTGAGCGGCTTCACTTTCACTTTTCACTTTCATGCACTGGAGAAGGAAATGGCAACCCACTCCAGTGTTCTTGCCTGGAGAATCCCAGAGACGGGGGAGCCTGGTGGGCTGCCGTCTCTGGGGTCGCCCAGAGTCGGACACGACTGAAGCAACTTAGCAGCAGCAGCAGCAGCAGCAGGATACATTAGTAAACTCAACAGATAAAGACCCCTGGCACTTACGTGCTGTGAGCACATCATGGCTGCCACCTTCGCTTCAGCAAGACTGAACAGTATCTCTATGCTGGGATGGCCCCCTCGTCCCCCTCATCCGAGACAGCTAGCTGTGGTGTGTTCTATATCTCCTTAGAGTCCCCAAAGAAGAGAAAGGCCAACTTTGATCTCAGCTGTTGCCATCTGCAGAGAGCCAGAAAACAACCAGGAGGGCCTGGTTAAGGGGCCATGAAACAGAGATCTTTCCCTTTCGGCTAAGCATGTTGGCCTGTGCTGACACAAACACGGAGAAGGCTCCAGGCAGAGGGGAGGCTGCGGGGCTTCATTCCTCACCGGTGGCTCAGAGGTCCAACTTGGAGAGGCTGGCTGGGCGCGGATCATGCAGGGAAGAGGACAGCACTTTAGTTCTCAGTAAATGACAAACTTTATTAGAGGAAAGGAAAGAAGCAGACACATCCCGTTTTTTCCCATAGTTCCTCAGGAGGAAGGCAAAGACCAGTCACAGACAGGCAGAGGGAAGAACAAACATCTCTTTTCCCAGGATAATTGAAGTGGTCTGTACTATTTTATTAGGAAAAAAAGAATCCTCCCTCCCAACTGGCATCCTCAAAATTGTGTACTGAATATTTCCAAGGAAAAGTCACACTATACAATGTGAGTTTTAAAGATAATTATTTTTGTCATCTCTTCTGGAATCTGAGTTCTGGGATCTGATTCAAAACTTGAATCCCCAAAAAAGAAAACTATGTCTACTGGCTTTTTTTTTTTTTTTTTTCTCCTTGAACCCTGGACAGTTACACTCAATGCTCTTTGTTTAAAAAAAATCCTTACCCATCACATAGTAATCTCATCATTCATTCATTCCACAAACTTGTTTATAGCCACAGGTATGGTCAGGTACTCTTCTGGGCAAGGAAGCTATAGGATGGATGAGACAAATTTAGCCCTTGTCCTGGCGGAGCTTAGTCTAGCTCAGAACTTGTGTCTGAGATGGATGAGAGAAGTGTGCTTTGGAGAAGAGGGACAAGACCTGGACTAGTTAACATCCGGAGTTTCCCTCGATAGGACTGCCACATGGCAAGGCTGGCATTATCTTCCTCCCTCAAGTTTGTAATCTGGTACCCATTTCCACTCTACCAAGCCATTTAAATGTTATTTTATCAGAGCCCATTGTGTAAGGGTAAGGAAACATAAGCACCTACAAGGGTAGCAGGCCCAGACGGACTTCTCCAAGAAGGTAACTCTATGACCTTGTCAGCTGAGCCCCTAGACTCAAGATCTGGATTGCCTGGATTCATCATTTGTTAGCCCTGTGACCCAGGAGAAGTTACTTAATTTATAACATGTGACAGTAACTCTCGTTCCTAAAATTATACCCATTTTACTTATGAGGGAACTGAGGCGTGAAGATGGTACATTGTGTAAGGTGTACAAAGCAGTATTGAGCATATGATAAACTCTTCAGTGTTGGAAAGCCACCTCTGGACACCTGAAAATCATTTGCTCAACAAATATTTACTGAATGGCTACTATACCTGGTACTATGGATGTAAAATCAGTGCAAGGCAGGGGGGATCCTTGTTCTCATGGAGCTCACATTATTCAAGTGGAAATACAAAATTACATAAAAAGGTAAAGGTCACTATCTATTAGAATAGCTTATTTCCTGTGTTTGGCAATGTCTTCTAAGTGATATGTCTTTGCTATTCTGATTAGGGCTGTCATGACACCTGGGCTCTGCAGCCAGTGGAGGTCCTGGGCCCAAGGTCTGACTAGAGAACAGGAATGACTTTCAAGTGGTTAGTCCATAGATGACCCATGGGAGGATGGGGTGTTGTCATGGAAATGCAGGGTCAGCAAAAGGAGGGCGTTCCTCTTTTTGCCACTGAAAAGCCCCCATTGCCCCACACTTGCTATAAGCATGGGAACTCCATATCTATGGAGGCATAAGTACATTGCTGTTTGGACTGCGATTCCCTCTAGAGGGAGACAAGGGAGCCTGTTGTGCCTTCAGGGGAGACCTTCAGACAAACTCCCTCCCATACATCTGACAAATGTCATATCTCACTCCTAGAACCCTCAGATCACAGAATCTGTGAACTACCCTTCATCCAGCAAACACAGCTTTGCAAAGAAAGCAGGCTGAGGTAGGGGGTCCATTGTCCATCACTGATTGATAGAGCAGGTGCTTGGTCACTGTGGAAAAATGACGGATGGTACCGAATTCCCAACTCTGAGCTCAAGATGATATGAGAAAAATTGATTGGCAACATGGAATACTAGATATCAGGAAACAGGATTAAAAAAAAGAATGAGGCATCTTTAAATATATAGCTTTTGGGCACTGAATTCTGTCACCTACTGCCCCCACCACTCATATGATATGGGTGCACATTATAATTAACAGCTGTCAGATTCTGAGCACTTCACGTGAGCCTGACATTCCTCATACTTCATCTAACTTAATTCAATTTAAAACATCATCTTCTGTCATTCTCACTACCCCTCCCCACACCACAAACACATAGACATTGCTACCCACATTTTACAGATAAAAGGATCAAAACTGAGCGCAGTCAGATAACCTGCCAGAGGTCTCAGAGCTAAACTGTGAGCGCTGAACATAGGCTGGCTTGATTCTAAAGTCCAGGCCCTTTGCCACCACCAGATACTGCTCAGGCACCAGAAACAAAATGAAGGTGAATGACAAGCTCATAGGAAGGCAGTCTCAGAAAGGGAGAACAGGTTTTCCAGACGCAAGGACTGAGCTGCAGGGAAGCCATGCTGAAACGATCAGGTGTCTTAAGCAGTTGGGGTGCGGAAGGAAAATGAGAAGCCTTCTTTGCAGAGGCCCTCATCAAACACCTGATCAAGTGGCAAGGTCCAACAGAGCATTTCTGTTCGTCCAGGGCTGTGCTAGGCTCTGCAGAAAAACTGGCACCCAGGGCCCGCCCACACCTTACAAAACAATTGAGAAAAGTGCTCAGAGCAGGAGCCAGAAGACCTGGGCTCTAGTTTGGGGAACAGCAAGGACAAGAAGGCACTTTCCATGAGCCCCCAGAGCCTCTGGCTTTGAAAGCCAGCAGGCCTTAATCTGGGGAGCTCACAAGACTAGAGGAAATAGTCTTCACTCTTAAATAACACATGCAAACTCTCACAGGCATGGGGACAAGGGCGAGAGCAGTAATCTGATAGGAACCTGGGCCAGACCTACCTGCTGGTCGCGGAGAGTCTCCTGGAGAGGCAGGGTGGCTGTGGCTGTGCACACTGGTGTCAGGCATGTTGGGGGCCATTCAGCTGCGTGAACACTGTTGCTACTGGAAACTAACATTTTGGCTCCTTAGCGCCAAGGCCTGGCACCACCAAACAGCCTGCAGGTGCCAGTGCTGGGTCACTGCAGTCTGAACAACTAAGTGAGTGAGGACTCTGCCCCACCCATCAGCCAACAGGCTAAACAATAAAGAACCCACACCTGCCCCTAGGTGTGTGCAAATATATGGGTCCAGCCCACTAGTGAGCCAAAACCAAGCTCCACCCACCAATGGACAGACACTGGCCCCACCTGTCAGGAAGCCTACAGAAGTCTCTAGGCCAGCCTCAACCACCAGGAGGAGGCAGGCCAGGAAGCAAGAAAAGTAAGACTGGCACTGTGGGCTAGATCTATCCTGGGAACCACCTGGGGCCTGGCCCTACCCATTAACAGGCCAACACGACTTTCAAGACACCATGAATCCTGTATGCAACTGTGTCAAGAACTGGCACTCCCACCAAAATCTGACACGACTTTGGGATCCCTGGGCCCTGCAGCCAGACTCCAGGAACCAGCTCTGCCTGCTAGTAGTCTGGTACTAACCCCGGGATCTGGCATTTATTGTGCACTTTAATTCTAATCTAATGCTACTGCTGATCTGACAGGAGGTACCAATCCACTGCCCAGAGGCTGAGGACCCCAGCCCTAGAGCATACAGCTTGGGTGATGAGAGGAGAGTGCAGAGTTATGATGCATAAGATGCCTCTTACAGAGGTCACTTCTCCAAGGTCAAGAAACATAACTAATCTACCACATACATAGAAATACAAATAGCAACTCAGACAAGTAGAGGTGGCAGAAGAAGGAACAAAAGGAACAAGATAAAATCCCAGAACAAAGTGAAGTGGGGATAGGCAATCTACCCAAGAAGGAGTTCAGAGTGATGATCATAAAAATGATCAAAGAGCTCAAGAGGAGAATGGATGTACGGAGTGAGAAGTTAGAAGTTTTCAAGAAAGTGTTAGAAAACATAACAAACCACCAAGAAGGTACTCTGCCTCTGTGCCTTGGTTTCCTTATGAGCAGAAGGAAGAATTTCAACACTCCATAACACTGTGACTCTATTACTAATATGAATGAAACTTCAGTTAATTAAAAAAAATATATCACTTGCAGAATTCAATACCTAAACAGGATCATTTCCCAATTCCCTCAACTGCTTCCAAAATAATTCAAGATTCTGCCGAAAGTCCTGCTAACTCCAGAAGATCTACTACCAAAAAGGCTTCTCTCCCTCCCTGGTGCCACATCCACAAACCCTTCCTGCCAAACAAAGGAACCACGAAGAATAACACAAGAATCACAATGATAATCATAAATGTGCCAACCAACAATAATTGCAGGTGTGAAAAATGATCTGGTCTTGTTCTGAATGCCTTATTACATCCATTAATTTGTTAACCCTTTAGTGAGTGCAGTGATAGGATCTCACCACTGTCTGATTTCAGAGCTACCCACACCATAAGTGCAAAGGCACTACCTGTAGCTGCCAGCATACCTGCCTCATTATACACCTTGTCCATCATGTCTTAGTCACCATCCCAACCTCTCGCATCCCCTAGTCCTACTGGGATGCTGAATCTGCTGTAGAGTAAAAGGTGTAGGGATGAGGGCTTCGACATTCCCTTCTCGTGCTTAAAAAATTCTGTCTTTCTTCTTAATGAAGACCTTAAAGTTTTCTCTAGAAAATTAATTATAGCACTGTCCTTAAAATAAATACTTGGTGTCAATCATAGTATCTAACAATCCATAGGCACTGGGGAAAAAGTAGATATGGAAAAAACTGATTCTTGGTAAGAACATATTTTGAGAGAGGCAATTCTTGGCCAAAAGTAGAAATGAGGGTACTTTTGTGTCAATGACCCCAGTAAACTCACAGCAATCACAGCCATATGGATGGAGTTTCAGTATGGCTCCTTTTGTAACATTTCTCTCTTGGAATGCAGCTTGTCCTCAAAGAATGAAAACTAATTTTGGAGTCTTCACAGCTAGGTTCTGTCGCCTGCTGGGCCCATTTGTCCCCTACTTGAGCTCTTGACTTCTGTTCTGGGTCAGGAGGTAACTAAGAGCTCAAACTCAATGTTCAGAGAAAACACTGGCTCTGGGCTTGGAGTTTGCTTCTGGTTACCTCATTTCAGAGGCCAAATGCCCAGTTCTAACAATCAGATGGTGCTTTAATACCACATTCTTTTGGAACTGCAGCTATGTTCCAGCTTTGCTGAGGTATCCTATCCCTGTAGGTGGAGCTCAGGTTCTTGTGGTTGCTCTCCCCTCGGGGGGGTGTGTGGGGGCTAATTTCCTCATTCATTCTTTGACTTTTCCCTTCCTTCCCACTAGCAGACTCTACCTGTTCACTTGCAGGAATATATAAATTCTTCCCTGGAGCATCCCTGTTTGAGATACTCTATTTCACCATCTGCCTGGAATTCTAACACTGGAAGGGGAGGCCATCAAGTTAGAGGTCAAGGGCTTACACACTTGCCCCATTTTACTGCACTGAGCACTATAGGAGCTTAATGAGGAGCAAGGAGGAAAGGCAGGAAAACTCACTGCTGAAATTAATGCGGACTAGAATCTGAGTCTAAGGAACAGGCAAAAGTGGGAAGAAGAGATTGTATAGCTGCTGCAACAAGGAAGGAAAGCGAAAACCTTAATTAATTAATTTTGCTAGTCTACGGTACAGACACAATTTTAAATTAGCAGGTTATAACTGAAAAGGCTAAGATAAGGTAATAGGTAAGGTAACATTCAGGCAGAATGTTCTGGGGCATTAGACCTAAGCACAAAAAGAAAAACACTCATGCTAGAAATAGATGAAATCACCTTGTATTCATAACTTATAGGTAAGAAAATAAAGATGTAATATATTCTGTCATTGAGCAAAACTTTTCTACTCAAATAGAACATAGATTTGTATAACATAGAACAGTCCAGAGACAAAGTACAACTGGGGAGCAACAGAGAACTGTGTACAAATAGTAAGACATTAGAAATCTTAAAAATTCACTCTCTCTGCATTTATAAGGCGTGTGTTGGTTTATCCAGTGGCAGTTGCTTCCAGAACAGAAAAGAAACAGGCGCATTGTTCACTCTAGTTGTGCTCGTTTGTTTCAAAGCCACACTACTACTGGATCTTTAATGTATCAAGTTATAGAAGTTAAAATGCGTGTTTCTGCTGAAAAGGAAACCTCCAGATTGATAAGTTGGTGCTGGCCTGCCCTTGATTTTAGTGAATGTCCAATTCTTACTGTTTCAAGTTCTGGCAGGCTCAGGCCTGGCTCAATCCAGAGAAATAAGGAGATCTAAGACTGCTGTAGCCATAAGCCAAGATGCTTCATACAGGGAGTTACAACTGGGAACAGATGGTGAGTACTTCACCAGGTAGGGTGCAGCCCCCAACCACAATCACTCGCTGCTCTCATTTCTGGCAGTGAAAAGCTGGACAGGACTGTAATGGCTGGCTAATGAGCATGATTAAACCCTGGTAATGACTCATCCTGGGAGAAAATGTTCAACCCTGCAGAATACATTCTGCTTTATTATCTGTGAACTTCTCACTGATGGGGACTGGAGATTGACGGCCTTCCATTACATGGAGGATGTGAGCTTTGCTGGAAACGGGAGGTGCCTTCAAATCGTCATGGCTTGTGATGCTCACAGGCAGGTAGGAAGGCCCCCACCCCCACCCCCAGGGAAGTGTGAAGGATCACCCCTTTCTTCCCCTTGAAACACCAGCCTGTGATCTGGCAAGAGGAATAGGGGTTGAGTCTAAACAGAAATGCGTTGTTTTCTGCATAGATTTGATTAACACCGTGCTGTCGAGTCTTTACGGTCAGGTCAGATTATATTACAGCCATGACAAGTAGTTAATGAATTTACATTGACTAATCCATACAATGCTAAAGATTTTCCTGTCAAGATTAATATCCAAAATGTGCAGGACACTGTCTGATGTACGGCTCTGCTTCTTGCACCGATGTGGCCCATGGCTGGTGTTTAATGTCCCATGATGGAGCTAAATGACAGACGAGAGCTGGACACTGGGCTTCAGGATTGTTTGGAGAATTTTGTAAATAAAAGCCAAAGATGTTCTTCTTCCTCTCTGATTAGACAGCTGATATCTTGCTTTCTTCTCAAAGAGGCCAGGCAAGCACCTTGGAGAATCCTCATAGAATCCACAACTCTCCGGAAATGGCAGTATGTTTTTCTTACTCTTGGCCCCCTTCCTATTTAACTATTGCTTGCTCAGACCCTTCATTTCCTCTGCTATGTCTCCTCATCATGAGTCTGACCACTTGTCTTGTTTTTCTATCCCACTATACCAAACACAGCTTTACCAGCCCCTCCAGGCTTCCTCAATTCCAGCCATAGCATCTTTCCATGAATTTGTGGAAAGCCATGGCATCCTCATCTGGATGGTAAATACCAAACCATAGTGGGCCTGAGACGCAACTGCAGGACAGGTCAAGCATGCAGTTCACCACCCAGCCATTAGGTCTGCGCTGAGTCCCATGACTTTGCTGGTACATGAATCAGGCAGCACAAGGGTTTCTTCATGTTCGACAAAAGGGGTCCAGGGTCCACACTGTAAGAATCAAGGCTGCCACTTGTCTAGGCAATCTCCAGCAGGTCCCTTATCCTTGGCAGCAGGGTCTGCACTAAAAAATTTATTGACAGGGTGATGTGGACAGATGCGGCGGTCAACGAGGGATCAACACTCTGAGAACAGACTCCTCTAATACCATACAAAATTCTGGTCTTTTCCACAACTTGCTTTAAGCCTATGAAAATCAAAAGCCCCTTGATATCTTTACTTTAAACTTCTGGCTATCAAAGGTGGTAAAAATGTATCTTATCGACAAATTTAAAGCCCTTGCTTAAGAAAATATCTAGGGAAGAGACTGGTGGGAAATGGACAGAGGACAGCATAAGGGGAGCGGGGCGCCTAATGGTGTCACAGACTGTAGCCTCCCTGTGGTCATCTTTAGCTCAATTAGCTGTAAGTCCAGGTACAATGAAATGTACGCAGGCCCAAGAAGTTTGGTTTTTACTTCATACCACTGGAAGCTGGAGTAAGAAGTAAGAGAATTATCACTATAGTTCGGGGATCATGAATGGGTACCTTGAATCAGGCCTATTGAGGCATAACTCTATGACATGTTGGGAGGGGTGTTAACCTCCACTGAGAGCCTGATAGGTGCTTTTCAAGCATCACTGCTTTTGTTGAAGCATCACTGTTTATAAGAACTCCATGTGGTGAGTAAAACGGTACTCATTGTCCAGTTGGGAAAATTCAGGTTCAGAGAGTCTAACCTGTGGCCTGCCCTAGATCACGCAGATAGCATTGGCAGGATCAGGATTTGTACTCGGGTGAGTCTGACCATCCTGCTGAAAAAACACTGTCTTGAGGATCCTGAAGATATTCACTTGACCTAACACTCTGGACACTTTCTGTCTGAACGTCAGTGTGGCCACTTTTTAAGTCTTGCCTTCGTGTCTTCTCTTCTCAGGGATGATGTCGTATTTGTCAGACCTCGGCTGTCTCCCCATGATGGGCAAATGCAACATTATTGAGATGTATCAGACAAACAGTATGTCATCGTTGCATTAAGTGATTATCCAAGACCAACGCCTTCAGTGGTTTCTTCCAGGGAAATCTCAGTTCTGTAACTACATAATCGTGTATATATTAAGTTTACTCTTAGAACTTTTGAAGGTTGGGTGGAGAATGTGCTATTTTCCTCTCACATCATCCGATTTGCATTTCAGTTCAAACACCTCCTCCTCCCTAAAGCTTTCTTGATTTTTATCATCGAAATTGGCACCCTTTGCTCTGTGTCCCATTTGGCTTTGTACATCACCATGTTCTGCCACTGCCATTGCTTGGGCCCATATCCATCTCCCCTATCCACACTGTACATGCCCAGAGGAAAAGCACTGAGTTTTGCTCATTTCTGTTCAAACCCAATGTTAAATTAATGTTGACTGAATTCATAAATGAGGAATAAACCATATAACTAAGTGGATTATTTCCCCAAGGCTTAATATGGACCACAAAACTTTGGTCTTTCAGATTCTGAGAACTCAAATAATCACAAATATGCCTTGCAAGGGTTGATCCAGAGCCCAGTCTGGGGAGAAATACCAATGAATAAGCCAGCATCTTGGCCCTAGGCGACTGAAGTCTTACCCAGCCAGGACCCAAAAGGGCAGATCTGGGCAGCTGGGACGTTGAATTCCCTCCTTGTGTCTCTCTCCCCACAAAAGGCCCGTTGTTGTTCACTGAAACCCGCCAGTAGGCATCTTTTCTCTTATTTCATGCCAAATCAGTGACCCTGTGCTGGTCCTTCCACAGAAGGGGCCTGACCCACGGCAGCATTCTCACCCTGTCTTCTCTGAACTGCTCCCAATGGTTTCAGCGGCATTTTTCACTTTCCAGAGGCTGAGGCCTGGCCTGGAAGGGCCTCCAGGTTCACGTCAAAGGACTGTCCCAGCAGTGGGGCTGCAGCACCACCGGGCTTCCAGGAAGGCTCATAAAGGGGCCAGTTGTAACATTCACACTCCCTCAGAACACATTCCTTGTGTCCCAGTTGGTTTTGGCTGAGGGCATAGTTGGCCAAGAACAAGGAGGCAAACATTGGAACAAACATTTCCAAAATCCAGCCCGTGTGACCAGGGCACTGCAGGGAACTGGGTAGAAGACCTCCCTTAGAACCACCCCCATCCTCACCCACCCAAGACAACTTTCTTAAGCTCCTTGACATTCCTGGCACACTCTTTAATGTCGTTTTATTTTGACATTTTGTGATGTTTGTTTGCAGGCTTGGGGCTGTTTCTCCTGCTTTGAAAACTTTTTGGGGGGATCAGGTTTTAGATTCTTTTCAGAGAGAAGAAATCTCTGTGGTCCTTCAAGCAGAACTGTTGAAAGGTCTTGTTTTTCCAGTGATTACCTTCTATGAGAGGAGAAAAGCATACCAAAACCACAATTTTGTTTCTTTAGGCTTGGGGTAGCTGGAGAAAATGCTAGTTCTGGGTCTAACTTTGGAATCAGTCTTTTTCCACATTTACTCATTTGACTTGAAGTTATTAAACACTTACCCTTATATTTGGCATTTCACTAGGTACCAAGGTACTAGAAGGGAAAATGAAGTTCTTACTCTTGGGGAGATTCCGGACAAAATGCAGAAGTAAAACCGTCACCCCAGAAAGAGCAGAAGCATAGCTGCCAAGGAATGATGGTCACTCTACACATGAATCCTTATGTGGAATCCAGGAATTTCAAAGTCCACAAAGGAGATTCTGTATGTAAGAGTGTCTATGTGCATATGTATGTGTGAGATATTTACAGGCACAGAAATACACACACATATATATGCCTTCTTCTCTGAGAATAATAAGCGATAGTATACTGAATTCCTCAAAAGGCCTCCCTAAATAAATTCCACATATTGAAAGTACTACCTTCTTGTTTGTATGTTGGAGCTCCATTCCCAAATCTGGTTAACGTATGCCAAAATGAACAAGTTCATTTTATCTTTTTTTTTTTTTCTTATTTTTTCACTCAATATCTTAGATTCTGATTCAGAGGTTGTGCCAGATTACACTTGCTCAAGTCTTATAAATCTGTATTTTTAGAACACAAATATTTAAGTGTGAAAAGATCATCTCTCTTTCTCTTTGAGGATATGACTTTGTTAATAAGCATCTTTCCCTCAAACAAACAAACAACAACAACAAAAAACCCCTGCAATATCATTGGTAAAGTCTCTATTTCCTGCCTTGGCCAGATTATGAAAATAACATTTTATTTCAAATGAGATAATACATAGTATACTACCTGTGCAACTGTGATTGTATTCAATCATAGATGATAACGGACTATATCTTAACTGATTCCTTTCCTTAGAGAGGATATAAGTTCTCCAAAGGAGGAAAAGAGTTATGCCTTAATATGGTTTAACAGCCAAAGGTTCTGGTTTGACAAGAGCCAACAGTGTATCCTTCAGAACTCTCTGGTCTCCTAGCCTCCCCTTGACCATCTCTGGTGACAGGGTACATAGTAATTTTGGAGACTGCCATGTTGGTCCAGGAGGCTGCAGTACAGAATCGCAACATTAATGAGACTTCCTGGAATTATGCAATGTGGTGGCCTTGATATGGCTATGAGAAATTTCTTCCTTACCCAACTTTGCTAGGTCCTCACATCCCGAACCTGGGTTCTGCGGTCTAGGACCACCTATAACAGGTTGTATCAGTCTTTAGAAGTTTCAGTGTCAAAGAGAACTGAGGCATCAAATCAATAAGAGAATGAAGGTGTTTCTAGTTGACCCTATGCTGAAAATGGAGGACCATGGAGAATGGTCCTAATCAGAGGGACCCAGAGCTTGTCAGCTCATAGTTGTTGGGAAATCGTTCGTAGTTCTTTTCTTTTGACCTCTGATCTCTTGTGGCTAGTTCTTATGTTGATTACCTTAGTACACAGAGCACAGCACCAATAAAACAGTGGTCACATAGGTAATCCCTCCTCAGATGTGCCTATTATTGTTATTCTTTTCCCTGACCACAAGCTGCACTCTTTATTACCAGACAGATTTCTCCCTCTCTCTTTAACATACAGACTCACACTTTCAACTCTCAAAAGTTTCGATAGAAGAGTATGAGTTACTGAAAATAGAAGCAGGGATCTATAATTGAAAGTAAAGCAAGAAGTCATTCTCATCACCGGTCTGATCCCCCAAGTCCATCTACAGTATCTTTGACCTGTATTTTCCCAGCCTGACCACAATAATAACTACTCTCATTGCTGTTATGACTGTGACATGGAATTCCTATGATGCACACATTATCTCATTTAAGCTTCCCAACAACCCTACGAGATGGGTACAGCCAATATATACATTTTACAGATAAAGGAGCAAGATCTGAGACGAGGTAGGTAAAATCCCCAGGGCCACATGAATGTTAAATGGCATTGGCCAAATTTTAAACTGAGCCTGACTCCAAAGAGTCCAACTCTTAGTCACTGTTCTCGCCTATGCTATTTTTGCCCACCACCAGTGAAAGGGGCTTATTCTCTTTAAGTGGTGATTTTAAGTTCTTTCTCATACAAATTCACTTTCTCATTCATCCATTCCTCCACTGAATAAACATATTGAGTTCTCTGTTCTAAGTACTGAACTGTATGTTTCTATAAACACAGATCTTCCAGATCTGCTGCCTGCGGTTATACAACAACTCTATTTCCTGCAGATATCCGAACCCGCTAAGTTTGTTCTTCTTTAATCAAAATGCCCCCTGTTCCTTCAAAAGAAAGCTTTCTCAAAGAAGCTGTCTTATGACAGGGAATCTGGTACATCATTTTCAAACAGTTGCCTAGTTTAACAACAAAGAATAATAAACAAAAATGACTAATATTGAGAATTTACTATATATCAGCTACTGTTCAAAGCATTTCACATGACTTAACTAATTTCATCTTCAGACCAAACCTATGAGATACTGTTCCTAATGCACAGATGAGGAAACTGAGGTTCTGAGAGGTGGAAGAACTTGCTCAAAGTCATTTGGATAACCAGATCTCAACAGTCTTGTTCCAGGGACCACACTTTACCTCTTACAGTATTTTTTTTATTATCTCACAAAGGGTAGTTCCAAAGTCTGTTTTCTACCAGCCAAGGCCAATCCCTTCTCAGCACAGTTCCTTCTGAGAAGCTTCCTTTTCCTTCCTGGGTCCACTGAGTAGGCTGTCAGGCTCATGACAGATACTCCTCAGCTCAGCAGCCCTCAGCCCCTGCTTCTCCGTGTTTCATACTCAAAATCCTCACAAAGCGAATCTCTGCATCCAAAACCCATGTTTCTCCCTTGCTTCTAAAGGCACAATGCACCTTACCCTCCATCTTATATCTGCAATTGTCTTCCTTAAGTCCTCTCCTGAGGAGGAAAAATGAACAAATACTCCTCCTTTAATCACTCAGCTGAACAAGGGTAACAGGGCACACTTAGAAAATACTAAGCTCTTAAAAATATGCATTTCTGAAAACAGCAGATATTTTTAAAAAGTTAAAACACTTATATTTTAGTATCTGCCACAAGTCCTTCTTAAAAACAATTAGTTAACATTTACTAGTCCAGTCATTCTTTATAGGAAAATGCTTTTTGAACCTCCTAATTATGTATGGGAGAGTTTTCTCCCCAAAGAGAAATACTGTGCAAACTTAACAGCTCCTTTATTAGTAATTTAGAGATGATTCTTTTTTCGGAACATGTATAATTTATGTTTGTGCATTAATTCTATAATTAATGGTTATAAAATACATCAAATATGTAAAGTGCTGCATAAGTGCTTAATTAAAATAAAAACAAAAAAGTGATAATAATTAATTGTTCATCCCAAAGGCTAGACAGTATTATAGTTCACTGTGACTATCAATTAATATTCCTATTGTTAATAATATGTTCAACTTTTTATGTAAAACAGAACATGTTAAAATTTCCTGATTAAATAGAATCAAAAGAAAAAAGTTCCTTAAAAATATTTTCATCATACAAAGCCTCTGTGGGAAAACAGCCTTCAAATTTTGCATTTTAATCATTGGTTGAATTTAGCTTCATTATAAAATTTTTGACTCCAAATTATACTATTATAATGCCACATTTTCAAGTTACCATTCCTCCCCAAGGAATCATGAAGTTACAGCCAAACTCAAGGACAGTGATCTTAGTTATAAATATAGGTTCGTTTGTGTCTTAAATGGCTAATATGCAATAAGGTGCCTACTGTGTGGAAAGAACTGTTCCCAGGGCTTTGGAAATACTCTTTTTGATCGCTTGACAAATCTGTTGAGTTCTCACTGTGTGCTAGACACTGTGTAGATGCTAGAAATACCACAGGGAATAAGAAGCAGGTGCAGGTTCAACCCTCTATGGTGCTCACCATTCAGGGAAGGGTGCAGACATGAAGTAAGATCTGCAAACGTGATGAGTGCTGAAAAGAGCCCTGTTTCTCAAGAACCAGGCCTGGCATCTACTCTGCAGGCCTAACTGCCTTTCGCTGCTTACATCCTCTCCAGAAGCAGTAGGCTATTAAGGAGAGACAAATAATCTTATTTTGAAAAGTGAAATATAACTTCCTGTCACTATGCTAATGAAGCAATAAAGTTAGAATTCGTAAAGTACTGTATTTAATGAAAACACTGCCAAGATAGAGTGTCAATATGCTACATTCTAGAATAGCCACCCACACAGAGCTCTTTCTTCTGTACATATTTTGGCACTGAATCTTACACTTATTGATCTCAAAACTTTTAACCCTTTGGTAGAAAAATCCCTGTTAATAGATTAGCATATCTCAAACTTGGAGAACCACCTGGACTCACTTGGGCGGCAGTGTCTTTCTCTCCATAATAGAAATACAGTGCCACCCCTTAGTCAGCCATGTTGACCTTCTGGGCCAGGAATTTTAATTTGAGGTCCATGGATAGACTCAAAGGCTTAATAAACCCCAGAGACACAAGTACATTTTGCATACCACAGATTTGTCTTGGAGAGGGGGAATTCTTTTTCATTTTACCCTCAAAATGATCTATCAGTTTTTCAATCATGTTTTTAAAAGTACTCTGCTTATAAAGGGCTTCTCTGATAGCTCAGTTGGTAAAGAATCTGCCTGCAATGCAGAAGACCCTGGTTCAATCCCTGGGTCAGGAAGATCTGCTCAGAAAGGGATAGGCTACCCACTCCAGTATTCTTGGGCTTCCCTTGTGGCTCAGCTGGTAAAGAATCCACCTGCAAGAATCTGTGCTTATAAAGAAGCTACCTTTCCTCCATTGTATATTCTTGCCTCCTTTGCTGCAGATTAATTGACCATATGGGAAGGGCTTATTTTTGGGAATTCTATTCACTTCCATTGATCTATATGTCTGTTTTTAGGTGTGTGCTAATAACATGGTGTTTTGATTACCATAGCTTTGTAGAATACTTTGAAGTCTGAGATCATGATATTTCCGGCCTTGTTCTTCTTTCTTAAGATTGTTTTGGCTATTTAACCAAAGAAAATTAAAACACTAATTTGGAAAGATATAGCACCCCAATTTTCATTGCATCATTGTTTACAATAGTCAAGATACGGACCCCGCCTGTGAATGGATAGGAAGGACTCAACAGAGAATACAGACACAACCTATAAATGGATAATTAGGACCCAACAGATGAATTGGATAAAGAAGTTGTGTTATCTATATAATTACACACACACACATATATATACACATACACACATACACATACAATAGAATATTACTCAGCCATTAAAAAGAGTGAAATCTTGCTATTTGTGAGAACATAGTTGAACCTGGAGGGTATTATGCTAAGTGAATTAAGTCTAAGTCAGACAGAGAAAGACAAACACTGTATGTTTTCATGCATATGTATAATCAAAGAACAAAACAAATGAACAAATATAATGAAATAGAAACAGACACAGGGAACAAACTAGTGGTTGACAGAAGGGATGGGGGTGGAAGATGGGCTAAAAAAATGAAGGGAATTAAGAGGTACAGACTACAAATTATATAATAAATAAGTCACTGTTATATAACATACAGAGTATGGAATATAGTAAATGATACTATATTAACTTTACATGGTAAAAAATCTATAAAAGTATCAAATCAATATCTTATACAGTTGCAACTAATATAATATTGCAAGCAAACTATACTTCAATAAATAAATGATAAATACATAAATAAATGAAAATAAAAACCATTGCCCTTTCCAGGCTCCTGTGGTAGACTTCATTAATGACTCAAATTCTTCACCTTTCTCTCTGTGTACATTTTGTTCATGGGACTGTGCAATTCTTGCTGCTAAAGAAGTGGAGTCTATGTTCATACTCCTTGAATCTGGGCTCAGACCCATGACTTGCTTTCACCCATGGAATGAGGAATTTGGTGTATCAGTTCCAAGTGTAGGCATCAGGAGATAAAGTGTGTTTCTGCTTGGTCTCGTTGGCTTCTGTCCTCACTACAGGATAGATATGCCTAGGCCAGCCCGCTGATCCCACAAGGAGGATGAAGAATCCTAAGGTACTATAACCAAGGTGCCTCAACAAAGCCCAGCTCAGGGCAAAGCCCTCAGAGAACTTTCAGACACATGTGCAAGCCCAGCTGAGATGAAGCAAACCTAGTCTTCAGTAGGAATGCCCAGTTGACCCACAGATATGCAAACTATAATAATAAATGATTGTTGTTTTAAACCACTGAGTTTGGGAAAGTTTGTTACACAGCAGTAGCTAACTGAGTCACCTCTCAATACTTAAGGAGAGTAAACCTCTGGAAAGGTCATTTGGGATCTGATACTCTCACCGATGCTGACATGGTCTCAAGTCCAATCTCTGTTGTCCCCACACAAGGCTTGGGGATAAAGCCCCAAGGTCTCCCCCTAGAACTGTTCTGTAAGTGTTCCGTAGTGAGCTCTCCTTACCCATTCTGTCTCACGTCCTATGAGCATTACTCATAAATGATTGTAGGCAGGATTAATGGGAAATGGAGATTTCTGTTCACTCAGGTTAATTTCAGGAGAGGACATTAGCAGAATGGAAGTGAGATGATAATAGAACATAAGTGCTCTTGAGTTGCCAAGGCCAAGAAGAAGAGCCAGCACCCTGGCTGTGGTTAAGAGGAGAGCAGTTCTTTGAGACCTTTTCATTTGCCGTTTTAATTCGCTGTAGGATGTTGCATTATATTAAATGCAAACTCTCTCTGGCAACATGGCCCTTTGGACACAGTTCATCATGTAATTCCATCTATGTGGTCAATTTTTTCTACCCTTCTAAAGCAGAAATGTGAGGGAGGAGGGTCAGCTCAACTTCCCATTGTCCACTGGTCTTCTGAAATAGCCCACAGACTACATTACAACCTAAACAAAGATTTCAGTGCCTCCAGAACACCCAGTCACACCTCCTCCCTGATCACCATCTTCCTACATTGTAGCTATATGACCATGAATGAGTCAGAAACATCTTTCCATGTTTGGAAACCTAAGGAACTGGTTCACTACAGGACCTTTATGGCTTGTAATCATAAATTTCTCTGATCTGTCTAATCTATTCAAGAAGATTCACAAAAGCATCAATTTTTAACTTTGGAAGGAATATTCAGAATGATCCAGTCCTAACACTTTAATTTATGAAAGAAAAACAGGCTCAGACAAAGAAAATGAGTGGCCTGGGCCCACCCAGCAAGTTCACAGCAGAGATGAGAATCTTTTTCCTTTTCACCATCGTCTCTCATTTAACTTCCTTGAAGACGGGATAATTTCGAATTCCTATTTTTCTTCTTTAGTCACACAGTCCAAGAATTGTAACCAACACTCAATAAATCTCAATAGATACTTGTTAACTTCAGCTGGGAATGAGTAAGCGTTGGTTACAAGGCCAAGAACCAAATTTCTAAGACTGTTCAGCCAAGAGAATATGACTGCCATGTTCCCTGGAGGCCTTCTCCTCTCCTGAAGAGGAGAAGGATGAGTGTGCCTAACTAGTTTCTTTAGTTACATGTTGATCAAAGAGTCAAAACACCTTCTTATCCAGCACTAGGCTGACATCACTGGTTCTTCAAACACCAGGGCTGCTCATCATGAAGGTGTGGTGGACAATTTACACATAATTTCTCATTCACAGTTTAGGTTTTGAAAGAAGAGATAGGCTGTGGGTAAGGACATGATGGATCGGATTCAGGCGGACAGCCGCAGAAAATGCTTATTGTTTCAGAGTGAACTGATGTTTCTCTAAATAGCAAATAATTTAGACTCACAAGGAAGGTAAAATAAAGAAGTTAAGCACCAAGGACAATCAGGTTTGGATTATCTGTCATTGTCTCAGATATTTTCCTCTCTCATTTTTGGAGAGCTGCAAGTTTGAACATGGTCCCCTCCTGGGTGGCATTGCTGTTGAAATGAGGAGACGCAAAACCACACGTCATCTCCGCCTGCTCTCTTGGGAAACCACATTAATAAAGCTCAGCTTACTCTCAAATCAGGCACTTAGAGCATTCCAAGGGCAGTACTTCTTCGTGCTGATCAAGTCCCCTAGAAAGAATGTTCTGTCCTCAAACGTGTTTGGGAAATTCTTAGTTAAAGGGTTTTCTAAACTGATTTCCTTTTTAAAAAGTAGGTGCATAAATATGTGATATTTGATGCATTAAAAGAATAGATGGCGTATACAAACTATGAAACTTAATAGTAAAATAAATACTCATGAACCTCCATCAAGTTGAGAATGAAAACAATGCCAATGCCTCTGAATCAACTTGTGAATCCCTCCCTGTTTCCCTCAACTTCCTTCCATACATATGTTACTTACAATACACACATGGGTGTGTGTATGAGACATTTAATTTTGCTTTTAGTGTAATTTTATTAAAATTGAATTATACCATTCATAGCTTTGAACAACTTGCTTTTTTTCATTCATCATTATACATCTAAGATATATCTATGTCATTGTATGTAACTATCGATCAGGAAACTGCTAATGTCCCATGATGTAAAAATATTACTGTTTATTTATCTATACTACTGGGATGGACAATTTAGTTGTTTCTAGTTTTTAGCTAATGTGAGTAATGATACAAAGAATAGCCTCATAAAAGACGTCTGTGAAAATATGCAAGAAACTGTTTAGTATGTACACCTATGAGGAGAATTCCTGCATCATAAGTAATGTGCATGTTTAACTTGACAAGATAAAAGCACATTGCTTCCTAAAGCGCTTATGTTGCTGTGCTCTCTAGGAACAGAACTGACTTTAAACCCAGCAAGAAGTCTTTGCCCAGGCAGTTCTGTACCACAAAGTTTGGTACGCTTCCAACTGCCCTTCTGAAAAGTTTCTGTTTCCCGTGTGCAACTAAGACTGGTCCTGCGCAGGAGCAGTGACTGGGCAGGGCATTCTAGGGCTTGTCTAGTTTCTTTAGGGTTCTCTCTGTCCCTCGAGCACTCCACCTCAACCCACCTGCTCCATCCACCATGAGGCATTCACAGGCTTTCATCTGTGGGGTTGTCCTGTGGCCCAGAGGTGGGGTCTCTGTTCCAGCGTTTGGCCTGGTCAACACATTGCTTCTGCTGCCCGAGGCTGTATTTCTTCTGCAGGATTGAGTGAGATTGGGCTACTAGCAGAGAGGTGATGAGCTGCTTTGGGGTGATTCTAATTGTTCATATAGACACAGTCTCTGAAAAATATATTTGCTTAGAAGCTCGCTCACTTTAGGAGGAAGAGTTTTCAAATTCCACAATCTCATCACCACTTAGTGCTGTCAAATGTCTTAATTTTTGCAACCTAGTGGGTATGAGATGGGCTCTCATTGTGGTGGTAATTTGCATATCCCTGATTACTAAGTTGATCATTTTTCCTATTTTTACTTTTCACTAAAACAATTTTTCTATGAAATGTTTTTTTTTTAAGTCCTTTAACCACTCATTAAAATTGTGGTAAAATACTCACAATATTTGCCATCTTAAACATTTTTTAAGTGTACAGTTCAGTAGTGTCAAGGATATTTATATACTTGATTGTACAAGGCATCTCCAAAACTTTTTCATCTTGCAAAACTGACACTCTATACCCACTAAAAACCAATTTCCCATTTTCCCCTTTCCCCAGCCCCTGGCAGCTACAATTCTATTTTTGTTAACAGAATTCAACTATTCTAGATAGCTAATATAAATGGAGTCAGATAGTATTTGTCTTTTTGTGACTAATTTCAATTAACATAATGTCTTTAATGTCCATCCATGTTACAGCAGGTGTCAGAATCTCCTTTTTGAGTCTGAATAATACTCTACTGTCTATATACCAAGTTTGATTTATCCATCAATGGACACTTGAGTTTTGGCTTCCACATTTTAACTACTGTGAATAATGCTGTGACAAACGAGTGTGCAAATATCTCAAGATCTTGCTTTTGATTCTTTTGATGTATGCCCAGAAGTAAAGTTGTTGGATCATATAGTAATCTATTTTTCATTTTTTGAGGAACCATGATACTATTTTCCATAGTGATTACAGCATTTTACATTTCTTCCAACAGTGTACAAGAGTTTAAGTTTTTAAAATTCTTGCCAACTTTAAAAAACAATTTCCATACTAACAGATGTAAGGTGATAGCTTATTGTGGTTTTGCATTATCCCAAAGATGATTGATATTCAGCATCTTTTTATATGCTTGTTGACTATTTATGTGTCTTCTTATTGTGGTTTTGCATTATCCCAAAGATTAGTGATATTGAGCATCTTTTTATATGCTTGTTGATTATTTGTGTATCTTCTTTGAAATGTCTGTTCAAGTCCTTTGTCCATTTTTAACCCAGTTATTTTATTGCTGTTATTGTTATGAGCTGTAGGAATTCTTCATGCATTCAGGATATTAGCCTCTCACTATATATATGATGTGCAAATATTTCCCCTCATTCTGTAGGTTGCTTTTTCACTCTGTTGATTGTGCCCGTTGATGCACATAAGTTTTGAGTTTTGATATAGCCAAGTTTAACTATTTTAAATTTTGTTGCCTATGCTTTAGGTGTCATAGTCAAAAAATCATTGCCAAATTCAATATCATGAAGCTTTTCCTTTATGTTTTCTTCTAGAACTTGAATAGATATTTCTGGAAAAAAAAATGCTAATGGGACTTTGTAGGAATTGTCTTAAATCTGTCACTTTGGGTAGTACTGGGATAACATACAAAATCTTCCAATCCATGAACATGGATATTTTCCCAGTTATTTGTGTTGTTTTCATTTCTTGCAGCAACATTTTGTAGTTTTCACTGTACAAATCTTTTATCTTCTTTGCTAAGTTTATTTCTAAACATTTTATTCTTTTTGACCCTCTGATAGACAGAATTTTCTTCATTTCCTTTTCTGGCTGCATAATTGCTAGCGTATGCAAATGCTAGGGGTTTCGTATGCTGATTTTGTATCCTGTGCCTTTGTTGCAGTCATTTCTTAGTTCTAACAATCTTTCTGTGAGAGTTTGTTCCAACTATTTTCTTTTTAAAAATGTGTCTTTTTAAAAAACATTTTGATTAGTTTTTTTTTTTTTTCAGATACTAATCTTGGTTACATGCACCACAAACACTTTTCCCAGGATTATGGCTTGTCTTTCATTCTCTTTATGATGTCCTTGGAGGAACAAAATTATTAATTTAATGTCATTGGATTTAGCTCTTTTGGTTAGCCCTTTTTGAGTTGTGTTTAAGAAATCATTGCCTAACTCAATTTTAAGAAGATATTTTCTTATATATCCTTCCAAATTTTAATTGTTTAATATCTATATTTAAGCATCTGATTCATCTGGAATTGATTGTGTGGGATGAGGTAAGTAAATAATTTTAGTTCATTTTTCCCTAACTAAAGCCATCTGTCCCTGAACCAATTATTTACTGATTCTTCAGTGATGGGATGTTTCCTCTGGCATTTATCAAGTGTTTATTTATGCATGGAATTCTGTCTAGACTGTATTTTCTTCCAAATTAACTTTCTCTTCAAAGTAGCAACATACCTTAATTATTTGGTTGAAAATGAGTCCTGATATCTAACTGAGAATGTCCCCTCACCCTATTCATCTTCCTTAGTTAGCGTTTTGGCTATTTGAGCACATTTGTTCTTTTATATATGTTTTAGAAATAGATTATCAAGTTTCTCAACAAATCTCAATTGGAATTTTTATTGGAATTGCATTGATTCTATAATGTCAAATTAGGAGAACTGACATCTTTACCGTTTTGAGTCTTTCAACTCATAAGCAAAGAATACTCTCAACTTGTTTAAGTTTCTTTAATGTCTTATAGTATTTACTTTTAATGTTTTTGCATCAAGGAATTACAGCTATATTGTTAAATTTATTTCTAGGTATATTATTGTGATTACAAATAGTGTACTTTTATTTTTGTTCCATCTTCTAAATGTTTATCTTTGATATAGAAGATGCAATTAATTTTTATATGGATCTTATATCCAGCCACCATGGAAAGTTCTCACTAATTTTTATAATTTATCTTCAGATTCTTTTGTTTCCAGTAAATTGATTAGACAATATGTTATCGTCGATGTTATTCCCTGATATCCATCCTTGTAACCTTTTCCCACTGCACCATTTATTAAATAGAAGTGATGATATTGTGAATTCCTTATTCCCCCTTTTCAGGGAATAACTCTAACTTCACTATTTATAATGCTATTTTCTGTAGTTGTTAGATTTTTTTTTTGTAAAGTTAAGGAGGAACACTTCTACTCATAAGACTTTTTGATTTTAAGACTCATAAGACTCATTTTATTTCCTTTTTTTAATAGTTGCTTAATTTTATCAAATGATTTTTCTGTAACTAGTGATATCATCATGGGATTTTCTTTAATAATCATGTTTAATCTTCTTTAATGTAATTCAGAGATATAGGACATAATATATGTTACTAAATTGTAGGAACTTTACATTAGACATATAATAATAAAACCTGTATCCACACTAAAGGCAAAAGATCTTAAAAAGAGTGAAAGAGAAAAATCAGACACTTAAACGTGATATGAGATAAAAGTAGTACTGATAATTTAAGCCAAAAATGATGAATAACAACAACCCTCAGAATGGGAGAAAATATTTGCAAATGAAACAACTGACAAAAGATTACTCTCCAAAATATACAAACAGCTCATGCAGCTCAATATCAAAAAACCAAAAGCCTCAATCAAAAAAATGGGTGGAAGACCTACATAGACATTTCACCAAAGAAGACATAGATGGCCAACAAACCCATGAAAAGATGTTCAACATCAGTAAGCGTTAGAGAAATGCAAATCAAAACTACGAGGAAGCATCACCTCACATTGATCAGCATAGCCATTACTAAAAAAAAAATCTACAAACAATAAATTCTGGAGAGGGTATAAGGAAAAGGGAATCTTCTTGTAGTGTCGGTAAGAATGTAACTGGGACAGTCACTTTGGAGAACATATGGAGCTGCCATAAAAATCTAAAAGTAAAACTACCATATAACCCAGCAACCTCATTAATGGGCATATACTCAGAGAAAACTATAGTTTCAAAAAACACAAGCACTCCAATGTTCATTGCAGCACTATTCAGAATAGCCAGGACATGAAAGCAACCCAAATGTCCATCAATAGTGTAATGGATAAAGAAGAATATACACAATGGAATATTACTCAGCCACAAAAGGAACAAAACTGGGTCATTTGTAGAGATGTGGATGAACCTAGAAACTGTCATACAGAGAGAAGTCAGAAAGAAGAAAACCTAATATCATATATTAATGCATATATGTGGAATCTAGAAAAATGGTATAGATGACCTCATTTGCAAAGCAGAAATAAAGACACAAACTAGAGAACAAGCACATGGACACCAAGAGGGGAAGGCTGATAAACTGGGGACTGGGACTGACAAGCATACATACACACTAAGCTGCTTCAGTCGCGTCCAGCTCTTTGGGACCCTATGGACTGTAGCCTGCCAGACTCTTCTGTCCATGGGATTCTCTAGGCAAGAAGATTGGAATGGGTTGCCATGCCCTCCTCCAGGGGATCTTCCTGACCCAGGAACTGGACCCGTGACTTTTATGTTTCCTGGATTTGGCAGGCTGGTTCTTTACCCCTAGTGCTACCTGGGAAGCCCCAGGATTGACATATATACACTATTTTATAAAAACTTTTTATTTTGTATTGGGATATAGCCGATTAACAATGTTGTGATAGTTTCGGGTGAAAGCAAAGGGATTCAGCCATACATATACGTGCATCCATTCTCTCCCAAATTGCGACCCCATCCAGTGCACTATGTAACATTGGGCAGAGTTCCATATGCAATATAGTAGATCCTTGTTGGTTAGAATGCAAATTGGTGCAGCCACTATGGATGCTCCTTAAATAACTAAAATGACAGTTACCATATGATCCAGCAATCCCACTTCTGGGCATATATCCAGAAAACAGGAAAACTCTAATTTGAAACATGCATGACAATGTTCAAAGGAGCACTGTTTACAATAGCCAAGACATGGAAGCAACGTAGATGCCCATTGACAGATGAATGGGTAAAGATATGTATATACACAATAGGATATTGCTCAGCCATAAAAAAGAAACAATGTCATTTGCAGCAACATGGGTAGACCTAGAAATTATCAGCAAGTAAAGTCAGACAAAGACAAATATTGCATGATATCACTTATATGTTTACTCTAAAAAAATGATACAAATGAACTTATTTACAAAACACAAACAGACTCAGAGACAAAACAATCTTGTGGTTACCAAAATGGAAGTGGGAGAGAGGAACAAATTGGGAGTTTGGGGTTAACAGATACACACCAGTATATATAAAATAAATAAACAACAAGGTCCTACTGTATAGCATAGGGAACTATATTCAATTATCTAAGACTGAAAAGAATATTTAAAAGAATATATATATACATACACATACACATATAATACAAACATATGTATGTATGTATATCTATGTAACTGAATCACTTTGTTATACATCTGAAACTAACACAACATTGTAAATCAACTAAATTTCAATTTTTTGAAAAAAAGTACCATTACATGCTACAATGTAGATAAACCTCGAAAGTATTATGCTAAATGAAAGAAGTCAGACACACAAGGTTACCTATCATGATTCATTTATAGGAAAAATCCAGAATAGTTGAGTCCATAGGGATGGAAAGAAGATTGGTGGTTGCCAGGGAATGGGAACGAGGAGAATAGGGAGTTGACTACTTAACGAATCCAGACTTTTTCTTTGGGGATGATGAAAATTGGGAACTAGATAGCGGCGGTGGTATATAACACTAGAAATACACTAAGTGCCAATGAATTGTACTATATAATAGTTAATTTTCTGTTATGTGAAGTTCAGCTCAAAAAATATGTATTAGTTGTAATTTTCCCTATTCTAGGTGTATTTTAGCAGGGGAATTTGTCAGAGTACTCAGTCCATCAGAATTAGAGGTAGCATTTCATTTTCTTAACTGCAGAATCCCTCAACTTTTTAAATAAATTAATGTACACTGACATCTTCCAAGTAAGAGAATACACAGGATTATAGTGGGTGGGACATGGAGTTTAGCAGTAGTTGTAGTAACAGCTACCATTAGTGAATATGTATTCCATACTCTGTTCTAGCACTTTAGAGCTGTTCACCCCACAGCCCTCACAACAACTCTCAAAAAGAGGTTGTGTTATTTTTATTTTACTTATTAGGGAGTTATATTATTAATCTTATTTACAGATAAGGAAACTGAGTCCCAGCTATTTAATGGATGACATGGGTTCAGTCCAGCACTTGGGTCCGTCCACCAACAAACACTCATGCTTCAAAGTTCCCTTAAGGCAAATAGTTTACAGCTTAGTCAGAAGCTCTGGGCAGGGGTAAGCACTGACAACAAGGCAGAGAGAAAAGCAGCCGAGAAACCACAGAGCACTGCCATCCAAGCTCCACTGGGGAGTTATCAGCAAGGGTAGCAGCTTTCTGATTCTGCTTTCTTCTGTAAGCACTCACTTCCCTCCTGCTGAAAAAAAGTTCTTATTGCAGAGCTCACCTTCAGTTTTGCTCCTCTTTGCCTAGTTCAATTCAACAGACACCTCCTACCTCTTCATTAGGTGGTGTGTATATATAAAACCTCTAAGGTACCTCTAAGGTGCATGAGCTCTGAGCCAACACGCCTTTTGCAGATAATACATGCTTCTGTGTTTCTTTAAGGTTGCAGGATGCATGTCACAGTACTAATTCAATATGGGCATTGGTACCAGGAAAGAAGGCAGACTTGGGATTGACTGATTTTCCTCCTGTTCCTACCCAGAGCCTGCTCCTCAGTCCCCTCTCCATGGGCTCCCATCACCCTCAGCACCATCCATCACAGCTGCAGCTCAGCTCGGAGATGTATTACACTAACATATCATTAGTGCAACGGCAGAGCAAGGAGCTCTGATGATGTATTGGGGCCATACATCATCAGAATGAGTCACCCTGATGATGTATAACTCAAAAGATGGTACTATCCAGGGAAATGTGGACATACCATAAATCAGGGACAATGTTAAAGAAGAAAACCCAGGACAGCCTCGAAGGAAAATAAAGGTTCAGGGGTCTCCCGCAGTAGGGGTTGAGAGACAAAACTAGTAAATTCTTAACGGCTCAGATTGGAGCTTTCTGTTAGCTGTGGCATTCTTAATGACTAAACCAGATCATCGGCATCCCAGGGTGACACTTGGATTTCCTCTCCATCTGGAATTTAGTTTGGCTTCAGCTTTCCTGCAAAGCCTCCTGTCCTGATGGAGATAAGGAGTCCATCAGATCAAACACAAATTGCTCCAGGTCTGTGCTCCATCCGGATCCTCTTGGATTTGTCAGTGGATTCAGTCTGATGATTCAAGCTCATGTCTTCTCAGAAGTTCCCTGCTTGTAGTCACTGATTACTGAAATTCCTTACACTCATCAAGGGGTGTGAACTTGACATTAGATTAAAAAAAATAGAGTTGGGGAGCCCTTGCTTGGCCTTTTACATGACAGATTTTTAGATCATAGTTGAAAATTTCTTTTTGTCAACAGGGTAGATCTTGCTATAACTTTCTTTGCTTTCCTTTCTACAAAATAGCAACAAAAAGGGGAGAAGCTTATGTAACCTTTAGTTCAAGGCACAAAAATTCTCTAATTAGATTTTCATGCTCTCAGCTACTTGACTAGACCAGAATCGTTGACTCAGATATGAGACCTCCTTTGAAATCCCTTCCCTTCCACTCCTCTGCTCTTCACAGCTTTATCCCATCCACAGGAAGATACATTGAGGAAAGTGTCAACTTCCCTTGAGAGTCCTTAGATGAGGGAGATGCAAGTGACATTTTCATAGTTAAGAGCACGAACCTCTCTGCAATTTTTAAAACAGGTAGATAAAGATAGTCTTAAGGGAAGGGAGTTGAGAGCCACTCAGGGCAGCAGGAGGAGCTAAGACCACACACAGGCACACTGGGGGGAAAAAAAAAATGCACGTTTGTGTTTAATACTTTATTTAATGCCAAACAGTCGACTTGAGATCTGAGGCCCAAGCATAGTGATTCTATCCCTCTATCCATCCAAAAATAAAATAAAAATCAAAGCCTAGGTGCTTCGGGACTGGAGAATATCAGAACTCAGCCCTGGGCATATGGGATCCATTATAGACAAGAAGTCTTCCTCTGGGAATTCCTTGCCCTGGTCCCCACCCACATTCCTGCAGGGGAGGGGGCTTTGAGCAAAGGCTCTTCCAGTCAACCCTGGCCATGTTGCTGTGACTCACTGCCTTTGTTTATTGCACATTCTGCTGAGGACTCTGTCCTGGAGGGCAGCACAAATGGAGGCCCTCCAGTGGGGGCGGCGGGGGGAGGTTGGAGGGGTAGGAGAAAAGCCTGAACCAACCATAAAACACAACCTCCCTTTCTTCCCTTCCCTGTGGGAAGAATGAGGGGGGCTTCACCACCTGAGCAGCAGTTAAGGAACGAAACACTTTTTAAAATGTTCTCAAATAGCTGTGCCTTCAAAGGCTTTTAAAAGTTGAAATAAAACAGATCTTGCTTCTGCTGTTTATTTACTTTTTTGGTGGTAGGAGAGAGGGGAGGAGAATGTGGTAGCTGATAAAGGCAACACATTCCTTGGAGTTGGTTATAAAGGAGCAGGCATGGAAAGGGACCTTCTCTGTTGAATGGGGTGGCAGCCCCCTGCATCTCTGAGCAGGCCTTCCTCTGCTCCTGCAGAGAAGAGGATGGTGATGCATGTCCCCACGGGAAAGTCAGGAAAAAGACTACAGACAGTTGTCTGTAGCCAAGGGATGGTTGACAGAGCAATTGGAACCTTAGAGGCCAATGCAAATCAATGGCCTTATGAGAGAACATAGAGAATTTGCCAGAAACAAGAGTTTTAGCTATTAGCATCAGCCATCTTTACTCAAGAGCGGCTTGGGTCAAGCCGTGTTATGGTACAGCCATTGACTGACCCTGCAGATTTGGCCCCGGGGGCCTGCAACTCAGGTCAGGGCTGTGCAGCCACTCATCAGACCTAACAGATTCCGGGAATATCAACAATAAGAGTAGAAGCAGCAGCAGCAGCAACAGGTAACCCAATTATTACACATGTATCAGCCTTATGTCAAACCCTTGACATAGCTCCCTCACTCATCACAATAATTTTAAGGGGTAGTTTTATGCACCCCATTTGCAGATGAGGAAACTGAGTCTGGAATCATGTGTCTATTTTCTTGGTCACTTGGCTAGTAAATGGCAAAGCAAGATTTCAACTCAATTGTTTTTGGCTCCTAAGCTTCTACTTATCAGCAACTCCTGACCTACAATACAGAGGCAGACCTTCAATATCACCCAATCAGGCTTTGGATCTCTATCGCTTCATCTCCTTCTCAAGCTTCCTACCTTTAGGGATGCCTCAGACATCCATGCTAGAAGCCATGGCTAACCTCTCTACAATCTGGAATGAGAACTGTTAATATTTCTAAGTCCCTATGATTTTTCTGTGTGAATTAAAGAGAGAAATGCTCCTAAATATCAAAGGTCATTTGCCCAAAGGCACAAAATAAAGGAAGAGAAGAGTTGGGTTGGATGAGTCTATCTGGGGAGCTGCTCTTTGCCTTGTTTGTATCCTACAAGCTCGAGTTGCATCCTCAGGTCTGGGATTGATCTCAAAACTGCATCCTGGCCTTTTGATAATATGTCCACCTTTCAGAAAGAAAGTACGGCTAGAGTCCAGAGGGCAGCGGGACCATACAGAGATAATACAATTCAACTTTTCCTAAATTATCTGACTCTCCAGATATACTACTAATAATAACAACAACAATCATAAAAACACCCTTGCTATGTTATTTTATGCCCCCCCCCTTTCAGCATAATAATGCATAGTTTTACAAGATGAAGGTACAAGAACTCATAAAATATATGGTTTAATTAACTAAACTTATGCTGTAGTCCACATTAGAAGGCCATGATTTAGCATGCCCTCTCATCCTCAGGACAGAATAATGCAAACAACATAATTAAAAGTTGATGAGAAGTATATTTATTGGGCACACAGAAAGAAGAGACACTCAGATTTATGATAGGTAAAGTAAACCTTTAGTTTACAATATAATTAATATTTTAAAAAGCGTACCGTGCATATAATGCAGTCGAAGAGTCCGTTTCTGCGGAAGGATAATTTCTTTGGAGCTGATCTTGGCCCTGTTTAATAGTAAATTATGTTCCTGAGCATATACAAATGTAACATGATCTATTATGATCTAGAGATGATGCTCATTGAGATGTCTGTGGCTGTGATACATCATGGCTGCGCGTCTCTGAAGACATGGAAGATGGCTGAAGGGCCAATTATTTATCTGTGGCATGAATTCCACGGCTATTAGTCACACACGCGGTGACGCAAAATGAGGGTATGCCACTACATTTTAATCAATCCCCGCTCCCGAAAACCCCTTGTTAGCACAGAGCCGAGGATATCAGGAGTTTGCAGGGGAGGAGGAAAGCTTCAGCGAAGCAAGAAGGTTGGGTGAGAGGAATGGGCTCAGAGCCACAGGAAGCATCTAAATAAGCCCCCGGGGTTGTGAGGACCCACCAGCAGTCACAGCCCTGGGTCATGAGTTTAATTCCCAGCGGTGCTGGTGAGCTACACACGGGATAGGCCCAATCTTCATATCAACTGTGAAGATGAGGAAAGTGAGGCCCTGAGAAATCAGCATGCCAGTCATGGCAAAGTCAGGGTTCACAGCCAGGTTGTACAACTCATTCTGCTCCACCCCGGGCTTCCATGAAGGACCCGGTGAGAGCTGAGTAATACGTATCTATCATTCAGTCCATACTTCTCCCTAGAGTCCAGAAGCTTAAGGGTCCTCCTCCTACACAGATTCCTTCTGTGTCGGAAGGAATTTCCTTCCTCACACATACCCCCAGATTGCCTCTCTGGGAGGCCAATATCTCTCACCATTGATCCCTTTTCCTTCTGTATTTTTTTTTTTTTTCCAGAGGCTAGTAATCCTAAACTCTAAGCAGTCTCCAGGAACCTCATCCTCAATCTCATCTTCAAGGTTAAACCAGTTAGGGTCATGCGCTCAGTTGCTTCAGTCATGTCCCATTCTTTGTGACCTACAGGGTCTTCTGTCCATGGTATTCTGCAGGCAAGAACACTGGAGTTGGTTGCCATGTTCTCCTCCCAACCCAGGATTCGAACCCGTGTCTCCTGCATGGCAGGTGCATTCTTTACCCACTGAGGCATCTGCATCGTGCCTGGTGCCATTTAATAGATGTATTTTTCCTTCTAAAATGTCCTGATGTGCAACTAAATAAGTGAATTTCCTTCTTTCTTCTTCCTTCTTTTCTTCTTTTTATTTTTTCCCTTCCCACCTTCCTTTACACTAAACCTGGGGATTGGGTTTAACAAATACACTTGTATTTTCTTTTCACTTAAACGGAAATACTCTGTACTTGGGGTGGGGGAAGATGGCTTTTGTGTATATTCTGTACTATCCATTCTGTCTAATATCCCCAGGTTGGCTGGTCTACTTCACTCTGGGGGCTGTAAGCACTGTGGATGCAGTGTCAGAGAAGTAGTCTTTAGGTGGTCCACTCTGCTTGTCTCATCACTTGGACCATTCCTATGAGGAGCCACTGAAAAGAATACCCACCTAATTTCCCTACCTAATCTACATGCTTAATGGGTTATGGAATAGTAATGAGCATCTTACAGAGAATGAGCAAATGATGCTCAGCCACGTGGAAGAACTGCTAGGAGACAGGAGTGCCTGGACTTTGGATTCTGTAGCTTCCGTTACATCCTAGTCTGGACCCTCTCAACCAAGGATCATAACTCTAGACTAGGAGAAATCCAGTCCAGCATGGGCCATACCTCTTATTCCAGCTGTACTTCACACTCAAAGTAGAAATTAGCATGGCTTCCTTAGTCTCAAGAGGGACCAATATTTGGATTGATCTTGAGAGGGAATTCACTGGGGCCTGGGTGACACCAAGTCCCAAAAGGGGGCACTATGTCCTGGGCATGAGCTTTGAAATCCTGTCGTGGGTGGTCTGGACAGGAGTCCATCCAGCTTTCAAATCTGGATTTTTTTCTGTTCTGTTCTTTTTTTTTTTATGAGGTTTCAGTGCAACTAAATGAAACATTTACCTACAAAACAATCCTAATGCTGAAAAGCCTCTCAGGGAAGAGGCATGCAAAGGAAACATACAAAATAAATTAAGTACAAAGTAGATAAAGAAAATAATATGAGTTCTTCTTCATTATCTGGTTCATTACACTTTTTAGTGCTTATTAAAATCGTTGCTAAATGATTTAATTTTGTTTTGAAAAAAAGTGGATGAGAAGGGAATAAGAGATTAAGAAGATAAAGTGCTGAGGTTTCCATTTTGGAACTGGTTTCAGAATAAGGATACGATGAGGAAATTAATTTGTAAGCCTCTCTGGGGGAGCAGTCAACACCAGGCATCACAACACACACAATTTGCCTTAGTTTTTGCCTAATTGGTGTGGTCTTCTCTGGGGAGAGCTCAGCCTAAGCCAAGTAAGGGGATAAATCACCTTTAGTGTGGCCCTTCTGGGTCATGGATAATTTTTCTGACAGCCATGTCAGATCAGGATGCTAATGTATCAGCTGGCGCCACTGTATCCTAGCACAGAGAGGGTAATTTTCTTCCTTTTGGCACAAAGACACAAGAGCACACGTCCTGAGGTGGTTTAGTGAAAGTCCTCAATCCTGACTTACACACCCCAAGGTGGGTTAGTGGAAGTCCTCGGTTCTGACTTAGGCAAGAAGAGCTCTGAGAGAACCTAGGTTGTTCTAGGTCAGGACAGAGAGTAACCTTTGCTTCTAGAACCACTTTTCTGCTCCCTTCAAGAGGGCTTCTATCATGGACTTAGTATCTTCTAGTTCCAGACGTTTTGAGATGCCTGCTAGGTTTGTGATTCTGAAACGGTCCCAGGTTTTCATGACAAGTGACATCAAAACATGTCTTCACCAGGTGAAATATTTGGAGCTTGACCTATGCCTTCAGAACACCATACTTGAACCCACATGAGTACTACCAATGACGTTGAGTTTTGAGATAGAAAAGTATTTCAGGAAAGGGGAGATTTCGCATGCTCTTCAAAATGTAGCAGGTAGCCCTCAGAGTACCCATATAAGTATGCTAACTACAGTAGCCCTGGCTTGGCTGCAGATGCTAGAAGACTCAGGCTTGGTCTCTTGAAGACGTTCTCCAGATGTAGGTAGACTCCCTCAGGCCTCTAGTTCCAGTCCTGGAATAATCAAATGTTAATGTGCAATTCTAGGCAAGGACATAGACATGTCCTTGACCTCCAGGCCTCAACGTACTTTTCAATCTCAATTTCACTGGGACCGCCCTTTTGTCCTAAGTAACAATCATAGTAAATTGCTTGGCATTCCCTGAATGTACTTTCATTCTTCCAAGCTTCCACTGCCTGAGGCAGAGGGAATTTCTTCTCCCTCTGTGTGCGCTTATTTATCACAGCACCATCCCAAAGAGTGAGCCCCCTTATTCATGTAATATCCTTTCCTGAAGGCAGGGACCATAGTCTTATGTATTATTAAATGGATATAATAGCCATCAAGGGCTTGGAACATGGTGTGTGTGGGTGTGTGTGGTGGTGTGTGTGTGTGTGTGTGGGTGTGGGTGTGGGTGTGTGTGTGGGTGTGTTCAGTCACTCAGTCGTGTCTGACTCTTTTTGGCCCCGTGGACTGTAGCCTGCCAGGCCCCTCTCTCCATGGAATTTTCCAGGCAAGAACACTGGAGTGGGTTGCCTTTTCCTACTTCAAGGGATCGAACCCGAGTCTCTTGTGTCTCCTGCATTGGCAGATGGGTTCATTACCATTAGTGCATCTGGCATATGGTAGAAATGCTGAGTCAACTGATTATGACATGAGAAAATCTGACCTCAAAGGAAAGTAGAGGAGACAAAGAAAACCAATGGTCAAGGCAAAGGTGTCAAGCATCTTAGAAGGGGCACAGGCCTTAAGGTTGTGGCAATTTAGAGGAGAAAAGATCTGGGAAGAGCTATGTTACCCTGAGGGCCTCCCTTGGCTTCAAGCATGTACAATGCTGAGATGCGGTCACTTTAGGGGCATGGCGTGCATCAGAATGGTGCTACGCGCAGATTGGTGAGTCCTGCAGAAGGGCTGTAAATGAAGTCGTGGGGTATAAAGCATTTGATTTTTGAGTTCTGAAAGTTGACTTCTGCTTTCTTTCCCAGTCCTGCCTCTCCAACAATATTAGTGTCTCCTATAATATCAAGGTATTTCCCAGCTCAGTCCATGCCCAATAAGATCAATAGGAGCCCAGCCATGGGTCAAAGGGCCTCCCATCAGACAACCATGAGTGCTGAGACTGACTATGTCCCCTAACAGAGAAAAGAGTAGTCCCTTTGGTGACTCTGATGGTGGAGAGCACCTAGTCAGACTGGCTGAGGGCCTGGGAGGTCCTTGACAGTGGGAACCCAACATTATCCCTTGGAGAACATCCATCCCACATTCACTGATGGGCCATGTAAAGTACAGGGAATTTACCATGTCCTCTGCTAGAGATAAACTGTGCAACTACTCTCATCTTTTCTGTTGCCCAGAGACTTCCATCCACTGCTCAGTGGGAACAACATCATTAATCGGAGAGACGACAAGAGAGGGAGCTGGCACTGGTGATCGGCAGAGCTGAAGGAAGGGCTGGCCTGGGCAGGTGCCAGGGATGAGCCAAGCAGAATCTCTCCTTTATCCTGATGCTTCCCCTCCCAGGAGCCTTCGGTCTCCATTACTAAATCCTCTGCAAACTGCAATGAGGGCAAAAAACGAGGCTCTGCCTTTCATAATGGATTTGGACATAAATGAGGATTGTTCCTAGGTAACTCACCCTGCCCTACTTTCTCCCACCTGCTTTCTAACAAAGTCAAGCAGAGAGCAACCACAGTTGGGCTTTCAAAGCCTGAGATTTAAAACAGAAAAATCCTCCCTTCCGTGGTGCCTATACTTACAAATAGGTATTCTGTATTTATACAACATATTAAAACTCAAAACCTACATTAATGCAACATTAAAGTCAAGAAATGCAAAAGTGAAGGGTTTATGGCATTGTTAGCTTGCCCACATTGTGCATTCTGCATAATGAACCTTACCTTGAAATTCCAGCCATATACTATAAGACGGAGTTCACCCCACCAGGAAAACCTTAAACCTCTTGCATTTTGTGAATTTCATTACTCCAAATTGCAATATTAATAACCAAAATGTGAAGCCAAGAAAATGCTAATTTTCTGCTTTTCCTTTCCTTTTTTTCTTTCATCTGTTTTCCCCTCTAATTAAAAAAATGGGGATGGTAAGGAAATAAAAAGAAAGGGAGGGCAAAAAGACAGTGATAAGAGAACCTACAACACAAACTCACGATTTAATGGAAAGGGAAACTGAGGCCCAGAGGGTGAGGCCCACAGTTACCCAGTGTGGAGGGGACTTCACAGCACATTTCCCACTGAACACTCAGTGCTCTTCGGCCTCATTTCTCTGCTGATTCGCTGTTGAGGCCCCAAATCCAAATGGGGAAACAGATCCAAAAGCTAGTAAAGGAAAGGCCAAGGCAGATATGAGCAACTAGCACTACTTCTCTTTCATTTACACTATCTGGGTTATTATCACTTAGCATAATTCTGATGAGGGGTACATAAAGACTTCAAATTACTGGCATTCAGAGGAGACTCATGTTTCAGACAATAAAAGGAAAGCATTCTCTCTTTGATTATACAATTCCCAAGGAGAAGAACACACTTAACTCACAAAGTAGCCAGCATGGACAGAGCCCCAGGGCCACACATCATGCTCAGTAATATCCTTTTCAACCCGATGAGCTGGCGCCCTTGCAGGCATGGCTGCTCCCCATTTCTCATGGAGAAAAAAACATGGGGTCTGAGATGGAAAGTCTGTTGAAAGTCCAGGCTTTCTCTCTAGCAGCCTGTTGTCTGGGCAGGCTGGGGTCATAAGGCAAAGAGAAGGGGTCAGTGTGACCTCGAGACAGGCTTCTCAGTGAATCCAGGGTCAGGGCCCACAGGGTCAGCAGAAAATGATAAGGGGGGATTTTTATTCCAAGAAATTTGAACATAGACCATGCTTTTGTGTGTTTATTGGTCAGAACGCATGTGAAGGCAATGATAAATTGGCAAAAGTTGGCTCCACTGAAAGAGAAGAGCAAATGAAGCCCCAGGCAGAGGTCCCCTTGGTGCCAAGCATCAGCTTCTAGAACTTCCCCATCCAAATTAACTGAGGGTTTCCCTACAGGGAGAATGTTTCATGGAGCCTTTACCATTTCACATGTAAAGACCTAGGGGTCAGGTTAGGGTTTTGTCAAATTGTTTGGAATCACAGTGAATCATTCTGGGCTGGGAGGCTGGAGGCCCTTCTGCCTGGGACCTTCTTCTGCAAAGGTGGTTATGAGGAAGGGTGACAACTTGGGGACAACGGTTCAGCTTCTACTCCTGCCCATGGGGCAAGGAAAACCAATTGCTATAACTGAGATTCAGGGAGGGGAAGAGAGGAGTGTCACCAAGAGGGTTTTGCTCAGTTAGAGGGCTCCTTTATGAATGGCCGTGAAACCTAGTGGGTAGAGTGGAAATGGATTTAATGAGGCAGAAGATGGGGAAAAGAGGAAAGACCCAAGAGTGGCATATCAAAGTCAAGAACTGATATCCATCAAATAGAAGACGGGAGGAAAAGGGATTTTTTCTTAACCCATCAATCCTGCTCTGAGTAGCTTACCCGTCCTGGGTCAGTTTATTGAATCCAAAAGGTGCTTAGCCCAGCCACTAGCAGCCTGCTCTCTCTTCTCCCACCCCTCTCCTCCAGTCCCCGCTGCTCTCCTCCTAACAGATGGTAGCACACATGAGCATTTTGTCTTGCTTCTGATGCTAAGCATGATTTACAGGCTTGAGTTATTATTTATCATTATTCATTTTCTGTCAGCAGTGCATTGAAGGTTAATAGAAATGCCAGCATGCTCACTGATTTACTTAGTAAAATATTTGTTCCAAGGTTTAGGTCATATGATTGGTGTCTGAGTGAGTTTCAGGTTTATGCATTATGAAAAGCAAGATGACTTGACCTTCAGCCACCAACACTAGCACCATATATTACTTTAGTGAGTGACCTTCAGAGACCTGAGATGCAGTAGATGTATTCAACACATGTTAGCCTCCTCCATATTGCTGGCATTGTATACATACCAGCTGAGTTTATGCAATGTAAGCTGAGCCCCGGAGCTCATCTAATGAATGGGAGGCAGATGAGATGTAAACTCAGGCTAAACCAGATCCTCTTCTTAAGATAATAAACTGGCTTTGCAGCCCAGCTGCGCTGAGGCTGTGTGTACTCAGGGGGACTAATCATTTTACATTGCCTCCTGGGCTTCTTACAGCTTAGCAGAGAGAAGGAGGTGGACAAAAGGACAATTCTGTAGGAAATTGGTCTTGAATAAGCAATTAGTTAGGGCCCCAAGGAGACAGCGGGCTTGGAGAGACCTGCCATGCTGGTGCCATTGTGCTCTCACTGTAGAATGGAGGGGACAGAGGGGGCAGCAGCAAAGAAGGGCAGGGGCATGAGCATGGGTCTACGGACCTCAGGGCCAGGTTGGCAGAAGAGGTCTAAACAGCATTCCAGGGATACAGAAATAAAAACCATATCAAAAGCAAGCAGCGGATGATTATTTCTGAAGGGCCAGTTCTAATCATTACAGTAGAGGTCATGTGGTATTGTAGTGGGCTCAACATGTGGGCCCGGATTTAGGGTGTGTGACATTGACTTCCAGCTCCACTGGGGAAATTGGCTTCAGGTCTTTAAGCCTTAGCTTTCCTATTTTTAAATGAGGATAATAAGTATACTTTCCTCTTGATAGGGTCATGCC
Source organism: Oryx dammah (assembly GCF_014754425.2). Lineage (NCBI taxonomy): Eukaryota > Metazoa > Chordata > Mammalia > Artiodactyla > Bovidae > Oryx > Oryx dammah. The sequence goes on from NW_024070190.1 coordinate 27,439,407, forward strand.
TAAGTCAGGTCTGCTATGCTCCCCATATATTTGTCATTATTGTAAATTCTGTGAGTAGGTGGTGAAGAGATGGCTGAGAACATCTGGCAGATCTTTATGCTTTAGAAAGAACTTGAAATGGAAGTTAAAAAGGAAAAAAGGAGTATGGAGGTTGGTAGAGAGAACAGGGTCCTAGAAGAACAGAAAGCCTGCTGGGTTCCAGAAACAGGTAGCAATCCTGATGCTAGAAATGAAAGTCAGAATGTTTAAGAGCTTAACTTGTTTTCTGTTTCCAAACTGGGTTTCCCTCCTAAAGTTCCAAGAAGCTATCCATGTCCCTTTATCAATAGTTTGCTAAATATTAACTTCCATATCCAAAGAAATTTCTTGAGGCCTTTAGAATGGCCTTGAACATGGTTATAAAATCCACTGATCAGCTGACACTTTCCAAGGAGTCTTCCCAATCGCTCCTCTACTCTGTCCTCTTCATCCCTTGTTCTTGACACTGTCCCCTGTCACTTGGACTCTCCACCTTACAGGTAACACATTCATCTAAGTTCATTCATCTGTATTTATGTGACTGGCCTACATCAACTCTTCATGCCAGAGGAAGGGGGCAGGCATTTTGTTCCTTAAAATACTGCCTTCAGGGTCTTCAGAGGTAGCTGGAATACCTTTGCACCCCATCCATTTCTCCTGAAAGTGGCTTGGACTCTCTTTCCTGCATGTTGTAATACAAAGCCAATAGCCCATATTGGATGGATCAGAGAAGATGGCTTAACATCCAATGGAAATCCCCTTTCAGAGAAAGCAAACATTGGAAATGAATGCAGAAATTCTCGCATCAGCCCAAAGGAAAAAGTGATACTGTATTTGGAATAAGAAAAAAAAAAAATGATCCTTCACTGGGAATACTGCAGTGAACTAGAGAGCCAATTCACAAATAATGGTAGACTGTCCATTGGTCATTCATCCATCCATGAATTCTAGATGTAATGTTTTCTGGGGTGGTGGGGATGAGCAGTTCCTAAACTCAAGGCATTCACTCAGTCTAGTAGCCAGACTTCTCAAGGTCAAGGCCATGATACCAGGACATACTGATCGTTAATAATGGAATTACAAAACCTAACCATTAGACAAGATCTAAGAGGCCAATGAGTTTGATCTTTTCCCTTTGCCAGTGACAATTTAGAAGCCCAGATTTGTCTACCTGTGATTGACCGTGGCAGAAACAGGCCTGGAACAGAGATCTCCTGGCTCCTAAGAGTACTCCTCACCTCTCTCCATATTTGCTTCTGTACCAAAAGTCCCTTCTCTAGAACCAGCCCTATCAAGAAGCTGATGATTGGGCTCCAGCTGCCCAGACTATAGGCCCACTATCAGGGAGCTACCTTTCTTTCCCTTGAACAAGGGTTAAAATGCCAAGGAAACCACAGTGTGTCAGAAATCTTGATGGCTAAATATTGCAATGTAATAACAAAGGCAACCTTTGGAGGAATAAAGAAACAAAGCAATTTAAATCTCATTTAAATAATTTTCTCTTCTTTCTCCTATAGTCACCCTTGACTGTTCAGTGAAGTCCATCTGAATTCTGAGGGCATGTTCATCCTCCCACAAATGGGGCTGAATGCTGGAAATGTCCTTTCATTTAATTTCCAGTACCAGCTAAATTATCTATTGCCACAATTTGTGATTGATTTAGTTTTTATTGCTCTTGGCTGCAACAATCTATAAGGACCCAGCTGATTTTCCCTTTTTGGGTTTCAGGCTTTCTTGCTGTCATTTTAATGACAGATATTAAACACAGGGAATTTGCATCTATATTTTCTCCAGTAGGTTGAGCTGTATTCTGTATTTGCATGTGAAATGATAACTTAGATTTGGTTCTTCCAAAATCTCCTGAATGATCCACGCTAACATGCCAGGAATCTGTGACATTTCTGAAGAATACATGTATCTTCAGACTAAGTTCATTCCCATATATATAGTAAATATCTAATAAATATTTAATGAATGAACTAATGAGTGACGACTTCATTAACCCTATGGCATGTGAATTTCTCCATGTCTGCCATTCATTCCCATTTCCAAATACTAACTGAACGTCTATTGTGTGCAAATAAGTTATGCTAGGTGTAATTCAAAGAAGTTTAGGATCTTACTTTCTATGAACTTGCAATTTATTGATAAAAACCAGACAACTACATAAAAATCAATATTATAAAATATGAAATGGTGACAAATGAGATGGCAAATTCCCTAAAGGTGTAAAGGATGAGATATTCCTATGAGTTGAACAAGGAAAGAGAAAAGAAGAAAGAAAGATAATGTAACTTAAATGGAAAATGGAACCATTTGATACTGTGTTAGGCCTTTTTCAGCTATAAGAGACAGAAATCCAGTTCAAGTCAATTTATAAGCTCACATGACTGGCTTTAGACACTTCTGGGTTAAGGGCTCTTATGTCATAAGAAGTCTAAAATGTTTGCTCCCTGCAAGACCAGAGGAGTAAACATTCTGTATTTCCCTGAATCTATGCTTCTTTTAATAGAGCTTCCAACTAAATGCATCTTCTTTACTCTTCAAACTTGGACACAGTTTGTTTTTTTTTTTTTTTCTGTGTAAGAAATACAAAATTTCTAAGTTTGGTTTTTAAGATATCTCTTAAGTCTTGAATATATGTGTTCAAATCAGGTTGAAATCCAAGAGCAACTGCACAGTCGGGTCAAATAAGAAGTGGCAGATAGACTGTTTGAAAGCCCGGAATTCAACTCTGCATTCTGTTTATTAATGATAGGCTCAAAAGAAGGCTGTCTCTGTTTATTACTGTGCCTACATTCTTCAGATGCATTACTCAATAATACCCAAGCTCCTGTTCTTGGGTGCTGCTCATGGTGATATTTTCATTGGTTAATCAACTCAAGTGTCACTCAAGGGTGTCCATTCAGAGAGGTGGTTCTATTGAAAGAGAAATAAATGTATTTATGATGGACTATTATAAGATTATTTATGGGTGGTGATGGTAAGAAGGGGTTAGTTATCTTAAAAAAATAAAAAGAACCCCACAGAAGTGAACCTTTGCCTAGTCAAGAAGCACAGAAAATTTATGTAGGTAGTAGTCATATTAAGTAATATTTATATTTAACATACTTATAAGTATTATATCTTAGGTGATACAAAAAGCTAACTTCTCAAAATGTTTTTGTTGATATTTTTCTTGTACAACGACCTGGATGATGACAACAAAGACATGTTTATCAAATAGATGACACATAGCTTTGTTGAAGGAATCTATATTTGAAGAGATATCTACAATGCCTTTTCTATTAGTCTTCAGAATTAGGAATATATATGACATACAATGTGGTTTTAAGTCAGCCACCAGCTGTTTAAGATTATGGAAAGCCTACCAGGTAGAAGCACTTGCATCATTTCTGATAAGAAAAGAGCTTGGTCATTTGAGAGAATGAAATCTAACCTGAAATTTCAGAGGTTGGGTTTTGTTTTTTCTCAGAAAACTTGGTTTTCCTCATTTTTAGAAAAGAAGCTCTCTGAGCATCTGAAATTTTAAAGGGCTCTAGTTAAAGCCATTCATTCATTCAACAAATATTTACTGAGTTCCATTCATTGAGTTCCATTCACTATTCCAAGAGGCAGAAATATACCAATAGACACAAATGGTAAAGTTTCCTATGCTTCTCAGTCTTACAATCAAGAGGAAAGAAGAACTGATAACTTTGGAACGTACCAAGAGGGACAAACTCTTATTAGCAGGAGAATTAAGAAGGGACAGACTTGGATGATGAGAAAAATGAGAGAATACTGGCTGAGGGTGGGGACAGAAGTAGGCTCTGAGTACTTTCTGAATCATACAGAAAATAAAACAAACAAAAGTTTACTGAATATCCAGTAAACAGGAGTTTAGGAAATGTCTAATACTCTACAGTATCTTTGACCCTGGGCTAGAAAGATTTCCACCCACTTCTATGCTTCTTTGGGAACATCACAGCCAGCATCTCCACTAAACCTGTTTCCAATCCACAGAGTGATATTGGCAATAGCAGGGTTGAGAGGTCATCTGTCCCCCTGGAAGTGCCTTGGGAGGAAGAAGAGTGCAACACAGAATTCAGATGTCTCAAGTGAATCCAAAATTCAGTGTGAGGACCTAAGGACGGCCCTCCAGTTCAAACAATAAGGAAGCCAGTAATCCCAGATTACTGTGTGCCTGGTGCTTTGCACGCGTTTTACAGTGATTTCAAAAGGGACTTTCAAGTCAGAAAATGAGTTGGGATTTTAGCTACGATCATTTTTATCTGTGACTTGTGTAAGAGTGTAAATCATAGTATCTTCTACTAGTATTATTATCACTGCTACTGCTACTGCTGCTAAGTTGCTTCAGTCATGTCCGACTATGTGCGACCCCATAGATGGCAGCCCACCAGGCTCTGCCGTCCCTGGGATTCTCCAAGCAAGAACACTGGAGTGGGTTACCATTTCCTTCTCCTTATTATCACTAAGACTTTACAAATATTAATTTTCTACTACTTTCATGATTAGCTTGTTGGATGTTATGTAACCCACCCTAAAACATTATGAAGCAGGTATTACTCTACCCATTATACCAAGAAGAGAAAACAAGAAAGAAATGAAAAGGAAAGAAATAGCAAGACTAAGAACTATTGGCTAATTTGTCCAACAATGTTGAACAAGAAAGCATCAGGTTTATTATTTAAACTCAAGTTTGTTTGATTCAAAAACCTATGTGCTTGTCCAATAACCCACAATACCTACAAGGTAGATAAGAATTCAGCTTCTTTAAGGCCAAGGACCCACTCCAGTACTCTTGCCTGGAAAATCCCACGAATGGAGGAGCTTGGTGGGCTGCAGTCCATCGGGTTGCTAAGAGTCGGACACGACTGAGTGACTTCACTCTCACTTTTCACTTTCATGCACTGGAGAAGCAAATGGCAACCCACTCCAGTATTCTTGCCTGGAGAATCCCAGGGATGGGGGAGCCTGATGGGCTGCCGTCTCTGGGGTCGCACAGAGTCGGACACGACTGAAGCGACTTGGCAGCAGCAGCAGCAGCAGCAGCAAGGCCAAGGAAAAAAGGGGAAGAAGAAGGGACGCCCAAGATACCAAACAGCAGAAAAAACTCTCAGTAAGGCAAGGAAGACCACAGGGAACACAGCTTTGGGACCATATTAGACAGAATCCAGAGAGACCACCCTAGTGCTGAAAGCTACTCATAGGTCATACTCTCTCGTTGGCTTAACCACAAATCTTGCCTTGACCTTCCCTGTGCAAGCAAACTCTTGCTTGGTACAGATGGGTGCTGAACCGTCTGCTCAGTTCCTGTGGAGATGCTTATTTTCAGTGGGACCAAACTGTCCAAGAGAGCTACCATTTAAAATATGTGATCCTTTCACAAGTGACTTTCACAAGTCACTAAAAGATTCTAGAAATTCTGATTTTTATGTTTCCAAAACACTCTTAAGGCCTAACTTTTATATTTAAAAAATAGCTGAAATAAATTTACTGGGCTTATTTTTAATTTGGAAAATACAGCTAATCGAGCAGGACCCATCTCCAGTTCAACTTGCTAGCATCTGTTGCTGCTGATCTCCCAGGAGGGTTGCATCGCTGCCTGCATCAGGAGAAGGAACACGCAGTCAGACATCCTGAAGAGGCAAGGGCCATATAGAGAAAGCTCCTCAGGGTACCATGAATAATAACAACAAGAAATGACTTCATATTTATGTACATTTGATACCAGATCCTCACAAACTCCTTGTGAGATGGGCCAGGTGTCTGACAGATGAGAAGGGGAATATGCAAAGGATTTAGTATCTAGTAGGCAGGTGTTTCACTTGGGATGGCTCATTTATTCTGCCCACAACACTGGTGAGTGGAGGCAAGCTATTTTCTCCTATTGATAAGTTAGGAAATTCAAGTTCAGCGGGTTGAAGTAATTTGTCCAGAGTGATACAGTTAGCACACAGTCGCCTAAATCAAGGCTTCCAGGTCTTTCCACAGATCCACAATGCCTTTCCCTCCAGATCACATGCCTCCAAGACCTCATTCCCAACAACCTACTTCAGGAGATACAGGTCCTGAGCCTTCACCAGAGAAAAGGCCAACATTCTGATATACCATGAAGGCCTCCATGGCCAGGAGTATGTTTTAAAATAGAGACCATGTTGAGAAGTTCTCATCCAAAAAGCTGGAGTCTGGTTTCAGCCTGAAGAAAGGCCTCCCCTACATCTGTAGGGTCAGCGAGGGAGCGGATGTGACTCACACCACTTCATCACCAGCCAAACATTTCTCCCGTTCTTGCATCCAGAGAGTATCTAAGGCTCTTCACTTAACCACTGTCGTCTCTCCCAAGCATAGGACACATGACTCGATTGAGCCTTCTTTCTGCTTGGGAAAATCAAGCTCAAACACAGTTCCCTACTTTGGGCAAATGAACTTCTGCAACCATAAATCATTTCATCAAATTCTTCCTATCATTTTACTAAACTCAGTGTGCACAATGCTGTCAATATATGGCTATATGTTTTTATCCTTACAACAGCCCAATGGGCTAGATAGTTCTATTTTGTTATTTTATAAAAGGGAAAACTGCAGATTGGAGTCAGCCAGGGTCCTTTAATAGGAAAGTGGCCAGGCTGGGATTCAAACACGGGTGCTGGCTCTACAGCATCACACTAACAGAAGACTGGTACCCTTCAGAGGTGGAAGCAGGCTGGTGACCCCTCCTGTGGTTTCAGCTGGACCCAAGGGAGCACTGAATTTGGGGAGGGTGGCATTTCTTCTGTTTCTCCTTGGGATGGAGAGTGAAGAGCATCCCTACAGCTTGAGCCCATGGAGAGGTGGTTTGGTTTTACAGGACTATTGTTGGAAGTCTCCTACCTTCCTCCTGCCTGTCACTTGCCAAAGAGCCAGGAAATATACCTGTCATTGCCATGGAACCACTCAGGTGAAGGGGAAAGTCTACCAATATCCCAACTGAAGTGGAAGACAAGAGGTGCTCTCTGGATGGTAGCACTTATGACATATACCTCTTCCTCCATCATCCAAACCTAGGATATGGCATTGTGTATCCAGGGGCAAGGATTATGAGGGTAGGATATGAGTCACATAACCTCAGCCAGACCCTCTCCCAAGAGGTCAGCAGAATCCCTTCCATACCAACTGCTGAACACCAGGTGTCCCAACTCCCCCAAATGCAAAGACCCTTTGTTCTCTTGAAAATGTGTCTTTGTTGGTGAGGTTGCTATTGTTGTGGTCTTAGGAGGGAGGAAAATGCCAACATCACCAGTTTTTAATATGGTAAATGTCAGTGTTTATGCCTGCGCGGGCTGGCCTAATTATCCTGTGTCCTCTAAAATCTTGCGCTGTAATTACCACTCACCGCAGTGACACCTCCTGCTAAAGGGAGAGCCGTCAGCTGCAGGAGCTCAAAGCCAGAGCACACTCAGCAAACTGCCAGCGACACCAGCAGCTGTTTCTGGTTTCGAAGCTGTGGGAGCTTCATAAGCCATTTTCTCTGGTCCCTCAGGAGCGAATGCCACCATGGTTGAAAAGTTGGAAATGTTTGTCAGGCCAGGAACAAAGCTGTGAATGAATACTACAGTAATTTGCTTTCCCACAATCCCCTCCTTCCTTTCTCTAAACCAGCCAGAGAAGCAACTGATGGGGCTAGAGCAAAAAAAAAAAAAAAAAAAAAGACTATTAGCACCAGTGGTATCTGGTATGTCGTTGCGATTATGGCTATAATAGCCTTGTGTTATCTACATATGTGCTGTAACGCACAGAGAACGAGACGAAGAGTTAAGACAGCTCAAGAGAATAGCTTTTAAGCAAAATGCTATGCTAAAGAGACTGATCGTCCATCTTAAAAAAAAAAAAATGCCCATTAGCACACATGGGCGGTATTGAATTGTGCTTGCAGTGTAGAGGGAATAGTTTGGCCTGGTTTCTACGCTTGCAACTACACAGAAGGAGGAGGGGAAGAAGAAGAAGAAGAAGAGAAGGGGAAAAGAAATCAATAAATTCAGTGTAAGCAAAGTCACAGCAACCTTTAAAATAATAAGACAAATCCATTTATTTCACAAATGTCTTCATTTCCAAATGCCATTGTTTGGGGCACTCGGCTGTCATTGTCCATGACATTTTCGAAAACTTGGCTCTTAATCATTTAGGTGTAGCTGGAGTTCTCCAGCAACAGCCAAGTTAAAAGATTATACATTCACCCCACTGCTCTGGCAGGGAAGATCGACTTTAACAGCCTTGTCCTGTGGGGTGAAGGAGGGAGGCTGGCGGTGGGGGAAGAGGCTGGGAGAAAGACAAGGCTTAAATATGGACAGAAAAAGCTCAGCTGTATTGCTATATACAATGAAAAGTAATTACAGAGAAAAATGAAAGCTGTTTCTTGCTGTTAGCAGGAAGAATAAGAGAATTCTGTACCTTTTTAAAGCTCCGAGTCCATTTTGATGTAATTGGTTCTGGAATTATTTATGACATTAATTGCTGCGCTATCGACTGCCTGTCAGTGGCTCTGGCAGTTAGTCCATCTTTTTTAGCAGAGACAGCCTGCTCAGCCCAAACTAGACTGACAAGCTAATTATACCCATCTTCCCCTTCAATGACAAATGCTGCTCATCGGAAACCTTTCTAGAAATAAGCTCTCATTCTTTCCCCTTTTTCCTGAGCCAGACATAACGGATATCTCAAGGTGCAGATCGCAGCTAAAACTCAGCTCACAGGGCTATTAGCTCTGAACATCTCACTTGAGCCAAAAAACCTAAGCATCTTATGTTATCAAACTGTATGTCATTCCCCGATGCTAGTTTTCAGGGATGAGCAGGGGCCTGGCCTGTCAGTCAGAGCAGGGCAGAGAGAATCAAGCCGACTGAATTAGCCAAGCTCTTCTTAACCATCAACCGCGTGCAGCTCAGGTGATGATACAGAAGCTGGGGGAATGTCTTTTGTGCTTTGTACAGCTGCTCTGGGGGGTCACTTGGGGGATACTCAAAGGCAAGGTGGATCATTTCCCTGGCCACCTCTTATCCAAAAGCTCTTTTGTGTTTAATTGTGTGAATCATCTTTGTGTTTAAAGTTTCGCCTGCATGCAATTTTAGTAAACTGTTTTGGAGGCATGACACCTTATTCCCTCTCCATCAGGCATTGCTTTGAAAAGTGGGCACCCTGGTGTGCAACCCATGCAGGAGGCACCAGAAGCAATGGGATCCTTTTGCTTTAGGAGCACGCCTGCTAATTTGGAAGATATGACATGCACAGAAACAGGCATGTAGAGTCTTTTCTCAAAGCCTTAGGTGCACATGAAAGTCACATATTTACAAGAAAGATGGAAGGTGTTACAAAGTGCAACTCCCCTTTGGAAATGCCACCAAGTTTATTTTCTGCCACAGGGACTTTTGCTCTGTTTTGTGCTCTCCAAAATAAGGGGACAGAATGAATTCCCCTTTTAAAAGATAAAGGCATTTCAGAAAAGAAAGCCTCATCTGTGCTTTGTTACCCAGTCAGGAGGAAAGTCAGAAGGCTAGAGTTCAAGGCCCTCCACTTCGGCCCTGGGCAAGACTTAAGCTCTCAAAATCCAAATCTGCTACATAACCCCAACCTGCCTCCCAGACAAAGTTTGGTTGGAAGAAATTGAGAACTGTTATTAAAAAAACTGAATAAAGAAGAACTCTGTCCTATAGATACAAAGTAGAGTGATGAGAACAAGGGTAAAATAAGAGTTTTGGAGCAGGAAAGTCACTGGACATGGCTTATTTCAAGAAATATCTTAGAAAGCCTTTGAGACTGTGGAATTCTTAGGGCAATTTTAGGTACATTGGGATCCTTCCCTTAATTTGCGATTGTCTATTTACAGCTGAAAAGGCTGTTTATGGAAGCCAATTCAATAAGGCGGGGTGGGGGGGAGGGTGGGTGGGTGAGGGGAGGGTGGGTGGGTGGAGGGTGGGGGGGAGGACACTATAGTGAATTTCAATTGTATGGACTCAGTTACATTGGAATATTTCCCAGAATTCCTTCCCCTTCACAGAGGCAAGCTATTGTGGGCCACACAAGACATTTCGTCTGAGATTTAGAAGAGGGCAGTGGAGGTGCGAATGTGTTCCTTTCCTCTTGGGAGGTCAGTGGAGGCTGCTCACACATTGTCACTTATCTGCTGGCTCCTCTGAGTGGTCTGGGACAGAAGTCGGGCTCAGAGAATCTCAAACTCCTGCTGGGTCTTCTACTTCAGCTTTCCTAATGCCTGGAAGAAGGGCCAGCTTGACAAATGGGGCTAGCTTCTCCTACAGCCCACCGCTCCTCAAAGCTGGAGGTCTATCCGAGGTAAGAGACCAACATGGGCTCCCGGCTGTCCTCCTTAGTTCCAGTCAGTCTGTAGGTTCCAGCCTGTCCTTGATTTCCGCAAGTCAAATCTGTCTTTGCTGGCTGTCTGCCATGGACTTTACACCCCAACACTTGTATGATATGCATACTAGTATTAATATAATTTTTATAAATAAATAAATAAATAAATAAATAAATAAACATATATATAATATACCAAGAACTTCCCTGGAGCTCATACGACAAAGAATCTGCTTGCAATGCAGGAGACCTGGGTTCAGTCCCTGGGTTGAGAAGATCCTCTGGAGAAGGGCATGGCAACCCACTCCAGTATTCTTGCCTGGAGAATCCCATGGACAGAGGAACCTGGTGGGCTTCAGTCCATGGGCTCACAAAGAGTTGGACATGACTGAGCGGCTAAGCACATTATATACCAGCATTACTATTATTATTAAACTTACTCACTGTCCAGCTGGTACAGCTGGGGGGAGGGGTTGGTAATCTAATCCTTATTGGGTAACAACAGAGGACTTCTTTGATGGAAGGTCATTGAGAATGAGTACTAAGGGATGAGGAGCCAGCCAGACAACAAGTAGGAGAAAGTATAGCCCACAAAGGGGCAAAACAAGGCCCAGAGAATGTATCTTAGAAGAAGCGGGATTTGAAATGGGTCTTAAAGAATGGGTAAGGTTTCAATGGACACAGAAATCAGGCCTATTAAAGGCCCTTCTACTTGTTTGCTGACTTTGGGAAAAGTCTTTTCATCACCAGGCCTCAATTTCCTCTTCCATAAAATAAAGATGTTTAAATGAATGATCTCTGTGGAGGAATTATGTTGCTAGGCTTGACTCTGCTCAAAAAGAGGAACACATTAAGAATCAAAAGTCACTTGCTATTAACTATGGTCACACACACACATCCCATAAGAATCAGAAGAAAAGTGTGAGTTTCCATGGCTGTTACAGGCACTGCCTATTCATTGAATGGACCAAGATGTAAAGACTTGAATAGATGAGGGGGTGTCAGTTTGGCCTGCCCAGGAGCAGGTCTGATAAATGTGTCAGCATTTTGGGGAGGAACTTGAGATTCTTATTTTCAGTGAATGATTTCAGTGGGTCAGCGAAAAGGGGTTTCCCATTGTGAAGTCCCTCCCCCATGAGGAAGAAGGGGATAATTAAATAGCTAGACTGTGGACATTTTACACTATATATATATTTTTTCTCCTGGTAAACTCTTTAGAAAAACCCACATAAATTTAACATGAAGCTTTTAAAATTGGCTCCTTTAAACCACTCTCTGCCTATAAATTGTGTGGTGCTGAGGGCAGCCTTCTTGGGCCATTCTTTTCACTGAGTGTGCAGAGATGCTGAAATAGGTGTAGCAGGGGAAGATTATTACACAAGTTCATTTCTGTGCCTCTTCCTCAAAATCGCCTAAAAAGGAGAAACTGGGGACTTCTCTGAGGGCCTTCTGATAAACCAGTGAGCTCCACAAGGGCAGAAGAGTCCACCGTGTCCCTGCCCATGGTACAGAGCCCAGCCCAAAGTGGGCATCCAGGCACTGTCAGTTGATGAGAAAAGTGAACTTCAGGTCAAGATTTGGTTTGATCTGATCTGCCTAAGGTCGAAATTGAAGAATGGCAAGGAGACTGGGGAAGCATTTAAGGAAAGTCTAGTGTCCTGACACTTAGCAAAAAAAAAAAAGAAAAAAAAAACCTTTCTGTTTAGCTGTAGGGGAAGGATGCCTTCATCAAGGTGACCTTGACCCGGGTCTTGTTCTCTAATCTGAGTTCTGCAGGTAAACACTATTCTCCTAGTAGGTAAAATGTCCTTTAAAAAAAAGTAAATTTAGGAAATTAACTTGGCAGACAGTCTTTCAAACCTGTAGTATAGACTTTCAAATAAGCATCTCCTGGGATGATGGGACGGCTTCAATTCAGGCCTGATGAACACAGAAATCATCTAGTGATTACGGTACCTCTACACAGGGAGGCCTGGCATGCTGTGATTCACGGGGTCGCAGGGAGTCGGACACGACTGAGCGACTGAACTGAACTGAACATATATATATACTATATTACAGTTAGTAAGCAGATCACAGACTTCAGAATCCTCTTACATACACTATCCCATTTAAAATCACACAGCTACCACTAAGCTCCAATAAGGGCAGGGACCAGGCACCTTTTGAAACTCATTGTAGTCTCTCAGTTTGATAAATATTTGTTAATAGATATTTGCTGAATAACCCCAGTGACAGCAAATAGAATGTAGAGGTTTAGAAATGTCACATCACTTCTCCAATGGCAAACAGCTCCTGAATAGCAGAGCACTTATATTTTGGCACAGGGAGCTCACAATATTTTCCCGTGTGCTCATAACTCAGCCTTTTGCCACACCTACATGGCAGGTAGATTCACCTTCAGCTTCACTAACTCAGATAGTGTTCAAGTTGAAGAGCAGAGAAAATTTCAGATCATAAAGAAAAAAAAAAAAACAACCCAACAAGCTAATGTAGATTGCTTGTTAGAAATTAGCTCACAAATCCAAAAGAAAATCGACCCTCATTATATCTTTGTTTCATATGATGGCTTATCATCTTGGATGAATAGGTCTTTTAAAGTCAATGAATATTTTTTTAAAGTTCACTAAAAATGCTCAAGTAATACTTCTCTTTTAAAATTCCTTGGGATTTTCTGTACAAGTATTCTTTGACCACAATTTAGCCATCATACAGATGATATGCGTATGTCTTTCATCTTTAAGGATAACATTATTCAGCACTCTATCCATGACTTCTGGAAATTATCCCTTAGGTGCTTCTGAATGCCTTTGTAATCCTGTACCTGTCTGCTCACCAGTTTTGGGGATAGCAGGGTAAGTGGAACACTTACATCCAGCCAAGATTGGGAAGGCTACCCTATCGATTCCAGCGGAAGCTCTGCATTCAGTGGTGCCTTCTCTTCTTAATTTCTGAATTTAATGCTGCAGTTAGAAAGAAGAGGAAGATGGGCACCCCCTTGCCTGTGGGTCAATACGCTCCCAGCAGCTTGCCCAGTGCTCACGACGCTATCTTCTTGCAGGATAGGCTGTGGAAGGGGTGGGTTGCCCCCTCCTCACCCTGTCCTTTTAGGTTTCCAACATTTTTGAGACACATGTAGAATTTTTTTTCCGGTGAATGCCACAGGAGATCTAATAGAAGATGCATTTGTTTTTGACTCCTAATTAATCAAGATAACATCTCTTTCAACCATTAGACAGTAAAATCAATCCCTCGGGTGGCTGCTCCGCCAGTTAGACTTCTACACCGATACCAATTATTGGCAAATCAGTGATGTATTTAGGCATGTTGTACTCTATCATTTTATAATATTTGACCAGTGCAACTATGCTGAGAATGTGGCGAGGGGGCGATTGCTGCCGCATCCCCATCCCCGTCCACTTCCTCCCACACCCAAGACTGGGGTGGACGCCTCATTTCCCAGACTCTGGCTGGCATCAGACCACTCACTCACCATGAAGGATGCCCAAATCCTAGGGTGTGAGGAATGGAGAAGCATGGACCCTGGATAAAAAGGGGGGTGGCCACAGCCCTAGCAGTGTGGGCACATTGGGAGAGGCCCTGGCTATCCTGAGACCCTGAGCACCCACTGAGGGGTGGAAGGAGTGGAAGAAGGAGGAGGGAAGTGAGGTCCCTCTCTGGGAACCTCATGAAGAGATGTCTAAGATCCAGCTGAGAGGTGCATCAACTTCTCGGGGATTTGCCGTAGGATTCAGAGGCACCTGCCCTAGTCATGGGAAACATGCTTCCAGCAGAATCCACCAAGTCAAGAGCACCATGGGAGAGGGGAACTTTCTCTTTGAGGCAACCTATTACCTCCTCCTGACCCAGAGCCAGGGTACCAAATGTATGGCGCACCTTTCAGCAACTGGCAAGGCACCCAGGGAACAGTGTGGCAGACCAGGAAGCCGACAAGACAGGTGACTGTCCCACAGTTCCTACACAGCGCTGTCAGATCACCCAAGGCCGGCTTTACCGCTGCTCTTGGCTAGGGTGACTTAAGTCGAAATCATCCAAGTTTTCATCAAATTTCCAAGTATCCCGTGAGCAAGACTCTTGAAGGAATGATTAATTTGGGGTCACCTGGGATCTGAAGACCTGACTAAGGCAAGAAAGGGGCTGCCCACAGGAAACTGCTGGGGCACCAAGGCACAATGGAGCTGGTGCCAACCTTTAGGCAGGCAGACCCTTCTGACTCCTCCTCTTCCAGAAAGCATTCTCTGACCTCCTCAGGCTTCCCCCTGATGCCCTGGCTGCACTTGCAATCCCTTCTCCACTACATGTCACAGGGAGAGGTCTGTTTCCTGTCTCTTCCCTCAGTGACTATCAGCCCCGTGGTTCTCACTCCTTTACGTGTCTCCAGGGACAAGTAAAAACTTAGTTCAAAGCAGAATTCTGTCAAGGGTAGCTTTGGTGTGGAAATGGACCTCTCAGCTGTAAGGCTAAGACACCACACGTGAGCCTGACAACGAAAAAGGCTAGGGGTTCTGGATCAGCTCCATTTCCCGGGGTACCTGCTAAGAGGAGAGCCCCAGTTCTATAGCGCTATTTTAGGCAAGAAGGCAGAAATAGTAACAACAGTAAAAATAAAAATAATAAGATCTATCATTCTTATGAAATAAGTGTGTGGCATCACCCATGTCCTTCTGAGATTGGACTTAACACCCTATCATATTGATGAATAAACTGATTCTGAGATGTCAAGTAACACAGCCAAGGTCATACAGCGTTTGCACGTTAGCAGGTCTGATCTCAGCACCTGTGCTTCTGCCACCATGCTACGTGAACCCCATGCAGAACCCTTCAGTGGCATTTCTGCAGTTTGTTCTGTAGTTTAGTCGCTAAGTCACATCTGACTCTTTGCTGCTCCATGGACTGTAGCCTGCCAGGCTCCTCTGTCTATGGGATTTCCCAGGCAAAAGTACTGGAGTGATTTGCCATTTCCTTCTCCAGGGGAATCTTCCGGACCCAGGGATTGAATCCGCACCTTCTGCACTGCAGATGGATTCTTTACCTCTGAGCCACCAGGAAAGCCCTTTCTGCAGTTTACATCAAGCCATTTTGATTTTTTCCTTGACATTCAGTTTCTTTCCCAGACCTCGTGATGCTCACAACTCACATTAGAAAGGTACGCTTAGGAAGTCAACATGTCCAGAAAAGTACATTTTTAGGACTGCTACCATTTTGGGCACCTATTCTTCTGACACCAAGATGGTGATTCTGTGAATCACAGACACTGCCTTGAAGAATTATGAGCACAAACCCTCTACAACCCATGGTGTGTGTGCTGGCTATATACGATGAACTTCTGCTCAGACTGCCTCCAATCAAAAGGCCTCAATTAGGTACCCAGAGTTGCTCTCCAGTGCTTGAGCTATGGGCTTAATGAAAAGCCCCTCTTCCATTCTTTGTCTTATATCCAAGCTGATAGTAGCTGTGAATTTACACTGTCTGTAAGCTTGGAGAAGGAAATGGCAACCCACTCCAGTGTTCTTGCCTGGAGAATCCCAGGGACGGGGGAGCCTGGTGGGCTGCCGTCTATGGGGTCGCACTGAGTCGGACACGACTAAAGTGACTTAGCAGATAAGCTTGGTTAAATTTTTTTATTGAAATATTTTGTTTAAACATGTCCCTAAGTAGGAGGCTGAATCTGTGATTTACGTCACAAGTTTGTGTGAAATGGGGTGTGAGGCCTGTGGCCTCAGTCCTTAAGGCGCCTCCCCCTAAATGACATGACTTCCACATGTCCACCTCACACTGTCTTAAGCTGTATAGTCTCTCGCATTAGAATAAAAGTCCTGTATCAACCACAACGTGCAGCTCAATGCATTGCTCAGAGGTTTGTGGGAATGAATTAGGGTTTTGATTAATTACCTGATGTCTTAGCCTTGATGTCAGATCTCACCCTTAGTGTATTGCCATGTGAATATGCGTAATGGATTGAGAAACCACTCACCCACATAGGAAGTTATTTGGCTGACATTTAATTTTACCACTAGTCAGCCCCATGATATGAGAGACGAGCCATCTTTTGACAGGAAGTCCTCTGCATTCCCCTGGAGATTTGTTGCTGATGAACCAGCCTCTGTGAGGCTTCTCATGATTGTTCTTCCGGTCCACGGTTCATGCTTCACACCCTGTTAGTGTGAGCTCCTCAGTACTGCCAGCAAAGTCAATGGTGGCTGGTCTTCCATGAAGCAAAGGCTGGTCAGGTACGTCTTTGACTCACACTCTCTTTTGCGACCTCATTCACCGTGGTCTCTACATCTGTATTCCTGGGGGCTTCAGGTGACCAATACCAGCCCCTCATTCCTTGGTCTAGGCTGCATGCCCACCTGCTGCTCTGATCCAACCACCAGTGCCAACCATGTCTGCTTTAGGGCTTTACTTCTTTATTTTTGTATTCACTCATTCATTTAACAAATACTGGTTCAGCATCTACTATGTGCAGGCACTCTGCTAGATGCCAGGGATACAGTGAGGCTTGGGGACATTTCCTGAAAGCTCAGTTGGTAAAGAATCCGCCTGCAATGCAGGAGACCTCAGTTTGATTCCTGGGTCAGGAATATCCACTGGAGAAGGTATAGGCTACCCACTCCAGTATTCTTGGGCTTCCCTTGTGGCTCAGCTGGTAAAGAATCCACCTGCAATGCAGGAGACTTGTGTTCAGTCCCTGGGTTGGGAAGATCCCCTGGAGAAGGGAAAAGCTACCCACTCCAGTATTCTGGCCTGGAGAATTCCCTGGACTGTATGGTCCATGTGGTTGCAAAGAGTCGAACACGACTGAGTGACTTTCACTTTCACTTATGACTGACATGGTCCTTACATTTATGACTGTTAGAGCTTAGTGGAATAGATAGACAGTAACCAAGTATATAAAAATAAATATGCAATTATAAATCACAATAAGCGCTAGGAGGGAAAAATAATAGCATGCTATAAAAAAGAATAACACAGGACCTACTTGAGAAGGGTGGGTGGGAGTCAGTCTGTAGAATCCTTACTTCAGGGCCAAGGAACTAATCCTCCCCTTCTCCATCCTTGAGAATCACCCTAAGCTGAAAAATCCCCAACCTAAGAAAACGTACTTTTTCTGGAGCACTTACAGCCAGTGATTGGTCCACAAGGGGATACAAGGCCTGAGTTCCTTGCCTCAAGGCAGGACAGCTCTGAAGCAGGTCCCAGCTCCAGAGCTGCTGATGGGATTGGGGGCAGCTCCATCCAGTTTAGCTACTTTCTCTGCCCAGTCCTGCTCCTCTCACTTCCTTATAAGGACTAGTTCCTGAGGACACTTCCCAGGAGACCTGCATGCAAATGTTGGTCTCGGAACCTGGTCCCCTGAATACCTGACCTATAACATAACCCATCCCATGAGGAAGGATCATCCCAGCATAAAGAATAAGGAGACGTGTCTCTTGGCAGGGAGGACAGCAGTTGCAAAGGCCTAGAAAGAGAAGCACTGGATTGTAGACATTGCTCTGTTATGAGAGAGGATCCCACCTCTCACATTGACATCCCAGGCCTTGGTAGCATGCCCTGGCCTTGCTCATCCACACCTCTCCTGATCCACCTCCCCATACAAATGTAAACAAATCTCCCTGCTGCTTCTGAGGCTCTGTATGTGCTTTCCAGCCTATAGCACCCTTCTCTTCTCTTATCAATTGCCATCCTTATTTTATTCTCGAAAGCTTGATTTCAAGCTTATTTTCTCCTCTCAATTTGTACAATACAATGCTTAATTGGTAGTGATTCTGCTTTGTACATTTAGGTTTTTAAAAACAATTTTATTGGGTAATCCTTAAGGCTCGATGGGGCCAAAAGATGTCTCATGGAAGGGATTATTTGGGCATTTCTACAGAATCCTCTTCTGCTTGGATTAAAAGACTGAGAGAGAGAGATGAAGGAGGGTACCAATGAGGGTTCTTGGCTATGCACAGCAGGACAGTCTGGCTGGTTCAAGAAGGAAAGACATTTCCTGCAAGACATTATGTGACTCACAGAGTTATCTGGGAGAGAATCAGAGAACCTCCAAACCAGAGAACCTCAAACCTCTATCACAGGCTACATCAGTGAGAGCATCACTTGGCTCAGACCCTGCAGCTCACAGTCACCCTGATGCTGAGTCAGGACATGTCACTAGCATGTCAGTCACTGCTGCCCTCGGAGCATCTCTCCCTGCATCCCCTCAGAGCAGCGTCTGCTTTACTGAGTCCCTTGCTTCTGAATCAGAGCCTCACGCAGGGGCATCTGGTCAGTGGAGCATAGGTCACATCCCAGCCCTGCAAGAGAAACTGGCAAATCAAGTTTCTGGCATCTGATGTGGCTGCTGTGGACTCACAGGTGGAAAAACTGGAAGCTTAGGAAAAGTGTTCAAATGTGAAAAACAGCCAAAACAATAATGAGTGCCAGATATGGACAGGGGAGCTGGAGACACAGCTTTCAGGGCCTCTATGACGGAAGCGACGCAGCAGCAGCAGCAGCAGCAGCAGCAGCAGCAGGATCACTGTAGGAAGCTGACTTGTATCTGTGAGTCAGTGACCACCCCTCTCTCTCTTCACATCCAATCCCAGTGAAAGACCTGATTAATTCTTAACCATCTCTTAAAATCTTCTCTCTACTAGCATTCTAGTCCAGAGGTCAGCAAGCTTCAGATGGCAAGCCAAATCCAGTCTACCTCCTGCTTTTGTGAATCATGGGTTATTGGACCACAGCCATCCTCACTCACTAGCATGTTGTCTATAGCTATGTTGAATGGAGTCCTTTTGCTAGAGATCACAGGGCTGACAAAGCATAAGCTACTTATTACCTGATCTTTTACAGAAAAGGCTTGCTGACCTCTATCCTAGGCTATACCATCTCTTACTAGACATCTGAAAGAGCTTCCCCTGACGAATCCCACATTTGTTAACAGAACCTATAATCTGATGCCACGTTAGAGACAGAGTACTCATTGCAAAACATAAATCATTTTAGCCCAAGACAAACTTTCAACAGACTCCTCTTATACTTAAAATCGAGAGCAACATCTGCAGTATGGCAATAGGGTTTTATTAACCTGCAAGGTTTAACTTGTATCTATATGCACGGTGGACCAGCGGGATGACAACACTGGAAGACATCAACAAGCATGGCTAGAGAATATGGCTTTTTCTAGAGTCAAGGATGGGAAATGATGTTCTGACAAAGCATAAGACGAGAGCTTGACCCCAGATACCAGATACAGGGAAGGGCTTCTTCATTCCCAAGTCCCTCACAGAGCAAACAGCTATGGTGAACCATGCCTCATGGAATGAGGATTCAGCCAGCTGCAAGAAGTCTGCTTTTGCCACTCTTCTTTTCTTAAAAATAGCTTCCTGTCTTCCTCTTCCCTAACCTTTACCTGCCTGATACAAGGTGTCTGACTGTGGTCTTGCTTGCTTATCAGATGCAAGTGATGAATGCTATGCATTCCAGCACATTTCCCTCTGCTGCATAAATGTGCTGCATTAACCACAAAAATAAATGGTTAATTTTCCACATCTAGGGAACTGCAGCAGGCCCAGGCTTCAGGCATGCATAATGGTCATTCCTGAAGTGTACCCTCTGATCTGAGAGTCAATACTCTCATAGTATCATTTCAGCACATTTTAAAAAATTTTGTTTGTGGTTTTTGCTGTGTTTTTATGTTGTTTTGTCTTGTTTTCCTAAAATATCTTTGTCTAAAAAAATTAAGAATAGTATACAATTATCACTTGAACTACACAATGAGGAGAAACTAGATATCAAGCAAATGAGTTGGTTATGTTATCATTTTGTGAACATATCTATCCACTTTATAATGTTTCATGGGTAAACAAATGTTAGTACTTGTAAGAATTGCTTTTTTATGTTATAAAACCTCCAATTGTCATAGGGCAACTAAGCATCCTTCTCTTCAGGCTGACTGCTCTATTATTTTTTTTAACACTCTTCCCAGGAACTGCTAAAGATATTCTTGCTTTATGTCAACATCAAAAGTATTCTCTCCTGGCCCAAACATGCAGTAATGAGTGCTCTCCAAGCAGCCCGGACTATCTGCCTTTCTGTCTGTCTATCCATCCAACTATTCATTTATCTATCATCTATCTTTTTATTTATCTATCATTATCCCTCTATCTATCATCTATCTATCATCCATGTATGTATGTAACTATCCTCTATCACCTATCAGTCTATTTACTGGTTTGGAGCGCAGTATTAGAAGTCAACATCAATTCTAGGACTGTATGGTGCAGGACTGTGTAGGTATGGTGACAACAGGCATATTATTTATTGTTAGATATCTGAGCTAAAAATTTTATAGGAATATAATATACATGCAGAACACTACACAAAGCATAACAGAGTAGAGCTTAGTGGGTCTTCCAAAACGTGGAAGCTGCCGTGCCATATAACCACAACCCAGACCAAGAAACAGAACTTGACTGGTACCACCCAAAACCCCTCATGACCCATTCCAGTCATTGCTCCTCCAAAGGTAACAACTGTTAAAAGATCTATTGCACTGTGTCTCTTTACCTTGTCTTACAAGGACAGCTTTAATACTGGATTAGGGCTTACTCACATCTTTTGGAGGGACGCAGTTCAACCTATAAGGGTCATTTTTAAAGCTCCGTAGTTAGTTGCACACCTAATTAGGATGTTATATCTTTCTGGTGAGGTGGTGGATCTCAGCCCTTATGTGGGCTTTCATTTCCTAACTTACTGCTTCAGTGTCCACCTGCTCTGCTGCTGTGAACTCTGCCACCTGCCATCTCAAGTCAGTAAGGCTGTGGATTTCCACCACCAGACCCAAGGACAAGATGGTACTTGGGGACACTCCAAGGCAAGAGAACCTGGGCTCACCTGATGCAGCTGCAGTTTAGCAAGAGGCAGCTCCTCTCAGTGTTTATTATGTCACTGGTCAATTTCTCGTGCCTTCAGATAATTTGGTCCAGCTGTTTCAACTGTTACCTGTGAGAGCAATTGCTCCCCCTCTTTATATTACTATTCCTATAAGTCACCCTGTATTTTACCTTTGCACAAGTACAGTATGCTTTAATTACCTAAGCTTTGTAAGAAACTGTACCATAAAGTTTTGTTTTTCTTATTCCAGAGTATCTTGGCTCCTCTTGCCATTTACCATTCCATATAAATTCTGGAAGAAGGTTTTCAGTTTCAGTGACAAAAAACAAGTCTATTAGTCAAAGATATAGTCTATATTTGTTTGGCACTGTTAAACTGAGAGATTAATTTGAAGAGAACTGACATTATTACAACACTACATCTTTCAATATATGGATATATCCCATATATCCATGGGCATATCCATCCCTATCTTTATTTACACCTATTTAAATTTCTCTCAATATTTCTTTGTACTTTTCAGTGTAGAGAACTTGTATATCTTTTGTTAGACTTATCCTTTAGAATGTGAAGTTTTATGATGTTTTAAATGGCATTTTAAAATGTTCATTTTCTAAATGCTTGTTGCTGATATACAGTAATATAATTATTTGTATCAACTTTGTTTCTTGCATTCTTTCAAAATTCACTTAATGCTAAAGTTTGTTCTTACTGTGGATATTTCTTGAATTTTCCACAAAATATAATCTGCAAATAATATAGTTTTATTTCTTAATTTCCAAACTTCTAATTCCTTCTGTCTCCTCACTTACCTCCTTTTTTGAACTGTCTAGAATTTTCCCTACTGTGCCAAATAGGAGTAGGGGTAGGTGGCATCTTTCTGTTGTTGATCTCAGTAGAGAAGCTTTCAATAGTTGACCATACATGAAAATTGTGTTAGCTGTACATTTTTATCAGATACTTTTGTTTAGGAAATTTCCTTCCATTATTGGGTTGATTTCTGAATGTTGAAACAAACTTAAAAACCTAACTTGATTGTAATATATTTTGCCTCCTTATATCTTTAGATTTTATTTGCTAATGTTTTGGTTACAGTTTGTATCTTTCTTATGAGATTGACATATAGTTTTCCTTTCTTTTAATGTCTTTGTCATGTTTTATGTCAAGAATGTTTGTTGCAAAAAAATAAGAATAATACCAACTTTTTATCATCTCTTGCAAAGTTTATATAAGATTATTATTGATTCTCTTTTCCATATAGTATAGAAAGAATTCACTATTGAAGCCATTTGGGCTTGACGATTTCTCTTGGGAGAAATTTTAATTACAAATTCAATTTCTTTATCACCTATATAAATAATCATATTTTCCATTTCTTCTCTTGTCAGTTTTAGTTAGTTGCTTTCAAAAATTTGAATGTTTCATAAAGTTTTTCAAATGTACTGGCACAAGGTGCTCATGGTCTACTCCTTCTATGTTTATAGGATCAGTATTTTCATTCCCTTATTCATTACAGATATTTGCAATTTGTGCCTTTTTTTTTCTTGATCAACCTTCTTAGGGGCTTATGGAGAAAAAGGCAAGAATGCATAAATGAGAAATATCAGGAATTAATGACTAATGCAGCTCTGAATATTAAAGTACATTTTTTTCTATTTATCTTGAATAGATTAACAGGAAAAGAAATAGTGATCATATAGTAAATTTGCCTTTACTTTTTAAAGAAACTGCCAAACTATTAT
The DNA here is from genome assembly GCF_014754425.2 of Oryx dammah. Taxonomy (NCBI): domain Eukaryota; kingdom Metazoa; phylum Chordata; class Mammalia; order Artiodactyla; family Bovidae; genus Oryx; species Oryx dammah. The sequence continues at coordinate 27,462,416 of NW_024070190.1, forward strand.
CCAAGGTTTCTGCATTATTTTACATTATCATTAGCAATGTACGCAGTTTCCATTTTTTTCTACATTCTCACCAATACTTGGTTATTACATTTCTTTTTGGCTACAGCCATTTCAGTGAGTGTATAGTGATATCTCATTGTGATTCTAATTTACATTTCTCTAACAGTAATGGTAAGTGCTTTTTTTGTACTAATTAGCCATTTTTACAAATTCTTTGATAAAATGACTATTCAAATAGTTTATATTTTAATTGCATTTTTGTCTTATTATTGAGTTATAGGAATGATTTAAATATGTTAAATAGGAGGCATTAAAAATCCAGGATGTTTTCAGTCTGCCTTGGGTTTTATTGTGTTATAGTTGCTTTTGAGTCTTACGGTTCATGTATGCAGCCTCAGAGTAAGGAAGGAGTGTAAAAATAGCTTGGAGATTTTGCGTCTCCACTGAGCATATATACAGATTCAGCCAAGAATATGTTTGCCCCAGCTGGGACAATACATTCAGAAAACTAAGATCATGGCATTTTGTTTCATCACTTCATGGCAAATAGATGGGGAAACAATAGAAACAGTGAAAGACTTTATTTTGGGGGGCTCCAAAATCACTGCAGATGGTGACTGCAGCCATGAAATTAAAAGATGCTTGCTCCTTGGAAGAAAAGTTATGACCAACCTAGACAGCTTATTAAAAAGCAGAGACATTACTTTTCCAACAAAGGTCCTTCTAGTCAAAGCTATGGTTTTTCTAGTGGTCATGTATGGATATGAAAATTGGACCATAAAGAAAGCTGAGCACTGAAGAATTGATGCTTTCGAACTGTGGTGTTGGAGAAGACTCTTGAGAATCCCTTGGACTGCAAGGAGATCCAACCAGTCCATCCTAAAGGACATCTGTCCTGACTATTCACTGGAAGGACTGATGCTGAAGCTGAAACTCCAATACTTTGGCCACCTGATGTGAAGAACTAACTCATTTGAAAAGACCTTGATGCTGAGGAAGATTGAAGGTGGGTGGAGAAGGGGACGACAGAGGATGAGATGGTTGGATGGCATCACTGACTCGATGGACACGAGTTTGAGTGAACTCCGGGAGTTTGTGATGGAAGGGAAGCCTGGCGGGCTGCAGCCCATGGGGTCACAGAGTCAGACACGACTGACCAATTGAGCTGAACTGAACGGACTAAAGGTTACACAGTACCTATAATCTTGAAGTACTAGAATGAAGCCACTGGCCTTTCTACTTGTTTGTCTCAGAGAAATCATTTCCATTTAACATGAGCATTACCACTGCCCCACATGGAAGGAGTCCCCCTTCAACTGTGTTAGTCCTCATGGTCTGCCTCACCTGGGCACAACATCCCCATTACCTGTTAGAGGAGAGGGTAGTGAGAGTAGTTCTAGCAGCAAGCCTGCATGCCAGACTCCCACTGTTGTTGCCCTAAGTTCAACAGCTTATCAAAGATTGTCATATGACTTTGGTACAATTCCAGAGTGATGACATGATCAGCTTTGTCAATTTCGGTCAGTTTTTTGAGGACTGGACTTGCTGATCTCATTTGGCCAAAGTCGGGAGTCTTGACCTTCACACTCTTGACTTTCAAACTTTCTTCTATTTAATATACACATTTAATTCTACACAGTTTTTTCTAAGAACAGCCTAAGTTGCACTGAATACTTTTTGATATGTCTTATTTCATTATAATTCATTTTAAAATACATCATAATTTCCATTTTGATTATCTGCCTGATGGGTCATTTATAACTGTATTGTTTAACTGCATATTATAGAAATCTTTTATTATTGATTACTGGCTTCGTTAAAGCATTTTAAAAGAGAAAATTCTAAATCAGTCTTGACTTTTCCTCATCCCAGAGCACATTTGGCAATATCTGGAGACATTTGTTTTTGACAAAATTGTTGGAGGGGAGCTGATTCTAGCATTCAGTGGAAATAGAACAGGACTACTCCTAAGCACCCTATAATGCATACCTAGGAGAGCCCCTCACAGCAGAGAATTAGTCCAAGACTTTAATAGTGTCCAGGATGAGAAACTCTGAAATCTGTTTACACTAACCTCAAAATCTAGCTTTTCACAAATTTTAGTAAATGTTTCACACTTACTAGAAAGGGATGTGATTCTGTCACTATCTGATTCATTCCTCTATTACATTCATGTTTGTTAATTCTGTTTTTAATGGATTCTGTATTCTTATTAATTTTTTGTCTGCTTGTGCTATCAGAAGAGAGGTATGTTAAATCTCCCATATTACTTATGGGTTTTTCTTTCTTTCTCTTTTCTAGTTTTTCAATTATTGCTTTATATATTTTAAAGTAGTTTTTAGGTTCATAAAAATGTAATGTTTTTCTATCTTCCAGGCAGTTAAGGTTTTGTCATTATAAAATTCCTCCTATTATATGAGGTTTCTTAGGGCTAATGTTTCCATATCTTTTTTCCCATCCTTTTGATTTTCAACTCCTCTATAAATTGTCCTATTCCTTTTAAGCATAATATCATTAGGTTTGGGGTTTTATCCAGTCTAATAGTATTTGCCTTTTTATTGAAATATTCATGTAATTCTTAAGAGTCCCTTGGACTGCAAGGATATCAAACCAGTCAATCCTAAAGGAAATCAATCCTGAATATTCATTGGAAGGACTGATGCTGAAGCTCCAACATTTTGGCCACCAGATGAGAAGGGCTGGCTTTTTGGAAAAGACTTGTGCTGGGAAAGACTGAGGGCAGAAGTAGAAGGGGGAGATAGAGGATGAGATGGTTGAATGGCATCATTAACTTAATGGCCACAAGTTTGAGCAAACTCTGGGAAATAGCGAAGGACAGGGAAGCCTGGTGTGCTGCAGTCCATTGGGTTGCCAAAGTCAGACACAATTTAGCAACTGAACAACAACATGCAATTTACATGTAATATTGTTACTAATGTATTTACATTTACATCTATCATCTCAATGATATTTTTCATGCATCACCTACTTTTGGTTCCTTTTTCTCTCCTTGCTTTAGACATTTTTGATTAATCAAATATCTTTAGTATTTTTTCCTCTTCATTTTCTTGCTTACTAAAAGTGAATTTTTCTTCTATTCTTTTAGTGATTATCCTAGATATTACATAATGCATTATTTAGAATCCAACATAAGTTAGCAGTTGTACCTCTTCTTGGATAATTTTGAGTTTAGACTACTTAACCTCCATTTGTTCCTTGGTATCTTTAGTGTTTTTTTGTGTGTTGCTATCATACATTTTCATTTTGTATATATATTTGTAACTTCACAAGACATTTTTTTTTTGGTACCGTTGGTTTGCACTCATGCTTATCCAATTATTTACCTTTTCCTTTGTGTTCTTCATTCCTTCTTACATATCCTTGATTCCGTCTGCTGGGAGGTGGAGGTATTGAATAATATCCTCTGAACTGAGAAGAAACATTGAGGCTGAAAAATGAAGAAGGCGACTCCACAAAGTATAATTATGAAGTTTATTGCGAGGAACTTACACACGGGCAGGAGGAGGGGACAGTGATCCAAAGGCATTTGCAGCTGTGCTTGGAGAAGCTGAAAGGGGTACAACAGGCTAAAGCTAAAAATAGAATTGGGCTACCAAGTGGGGGCTTCCCTGGTGGCTCAGAGGTTAAGCGTTTGCCTCCGATGCGGGAGACCCGGGTTCGATTCCTGGGTCAGGAAGATCCCCTGGAGAAGGAAATGGTAACCCACTTCAGTATTCTTGCCTAGAGAATCCCATGGACAGAGAAGCCTGGTAGGCTACAGTCCACGGGGTCGCAAAGAGTCGGACACGACTAAGCGACTTCACTTTCACTTTCACCAAGTGAGAATCATGTCTGCAAGATGGGAACCAAAGATTTTTCCCTCTCCCTGAGGGTCTCATGACCATTTAGCTATTTGAAACAGAAAAAGGCATTCTTCCAGATTCCAAAGGTAGAAGCCGATAGGGAACTCATCTGGTGTAGGCACACTCCTTGTGAGTTAGGTTACTGCTCAGTCACAGGGAAAGGAGAGGGTGCAGGACAGCCAGGCTAAGATGAAGCTGACCACATAGACACAGTGTGGTTCGCCACACGCCATCAGATTATTTCCCTTCTATCAGAGCTCTCTTAGTATTTATTTAACATAGAATTGCAGATAGCAAATTCACTCAATCTTTGTATATCTAGAAAGTATCTTTATTTTTCCCTTCACTTATGAAAGATATTTCTGTTAGGTTTGGAATTACACAGTGTATTAAAAAGCAGAGATATCACTTTGCGCACATAGGTCCATATAGTCAAAGCTATGGTTTTTCTAGTAGTCATGTATGGATGTAAAAGTTGGATCATAAAGAAGGCTGAGCACTGAAGAACTGATGCTTTTGAACTGTGCTGCTGGAGGAGATTCTTGAGAATTTCTTGGACTGCAAGAAGATCAAACCAGTCAATCCTAAAGGAGATCAACCCTGAATGTTCATTGGAAGGACTGTTGTTGAAGCTGAAGCTCCAATACTTTGGCGTGAAGTATCTGATGTGAAGAGCTGACTCGTTGGAGAGAGCTGATGCTTTCCCAGACCCTGATGCTGGGAAAGATTGAAGGCAAAAGAAGAAGGTGGTGGCAGAGGATGAGATGGTTAGATAGCATCACCAATTCAATGAACATAAATTTCAGCAAACTCCAGGACATAGTGGAAGACAGAGAAGCCTGGCATGGTGCAGTTCATGGGGTTGCAGAGTTGGACATGACTTAGCAAATGAACAACAATGATAACGTAATGACACGGTGGTAGTTTTCGTTTGTTTTGTTTTGTTTTTAGCACCTTAAGTATATCATTCTGTTGTTTGTAAGCTACTATAGTTTCACTTGGGACCTCAGCGGTCTGTTATATTCTTGTTTCTTTTAAAGGTAATGCATCTTTATATTGGCTCTTTTCAAGTCCTGGAAGTGAATTCAGGGTAGTTTGGGCAGACAACTCTAGAGTGTTTGATCAAAACATGGCATAGATTTGTGTATGTGGGCTTGGAGTGAGTACCTTCTCTTGGCTACTGTAGATTCTTTATTAAATGGGGAGAGGAACTAACTTAATCAAGTTGAGATGCTACAACAAGATAATACAGATTGCGTGGCACAAACAATAGACAGTTATTTTTCACAATTCTGGAGGCTGGGAAGTCCAAGATCAAGGTGTTGGCAGATTCAGCCCTTTGTGATAACTTTCTTCCTGGTTTGCAGATGGCTGCCTTTCACTGTATTCTTACATCATAGAGTGAACTAGACTCCTGGTCTCTCTCCCTCTTCTTATAAGGACACTAATCCCACCATGGCAGCCTTACCCTCATGACCTCATATAAACCTAACTACCTCTCAAAGGCCCCATCTCTAAATACCATCACGGAAGTTAGGACCTCAACATATGAATTTTAAGGGACACAAATGTTTAGCCCATGACAGGCACAGAGGGACAAAAGACATTCACTAACTACCTCTCAAAGGCCCCATCTCTAAATACCATCACGGAAGTTAGGACCTCAACATATGAATTTTAAGGGACACAAATGTTTAGCCCATGACAGGCACAGAGGGACAAAAGACATTCATTCTTTCATCTAATAGCTAAGCAATGATTCTATAACAAAGGTTAAACTCTAAAATTAGGACTGAAAGTAAACAAATAAGATAGGCAATTATAACAGTACAGAATACAAATGATTCAGGCTACAATAGTACAGAAATTATACAAAAGACAATTGAGCAATGAGAGGGGGAAAATGGGAGATAGAAAGTCTCCTGATCTTTAAAAGCTAGAAATCAAAGGATATCATTTAAAGCACATAAATCAAGTATGGTCTGTTCTTCCCAGGGCCTATATCTGCTACATGAATTAGATCATATGTACCTGATTCAAAGTTGATAGCGATGAGGCTGGCATACTGAGGAAGTCACATTTATCCATGAAAGATATTTATCAGAGTGTTACATTTCAAACCACAAGGGAATGGCAGTAAGTTCCAGAGGAGTGCAAAACTGAACCTAAAGCCCAGCGACTCCTTATTGCCCTTCTTGGCTCACCTTTTCCATGCACGCTGTCTCTGATGGCTTGCTGCACATTACTGCCCAGCCACCGTGACTGCTGCCCTTCTTCCAGAAATCAACAGCTGCAACACTTGCTCATACTTCCGCCCCCTCAAACTACTTGCATTTTTGTTTTTTTAGTACTGTATTTATTGTTCATTTCTCTATTTATTAAAAACTTAACATCATTGATTGACTGCCTGATTATTGGGCAAGGGTTTAGATTTTGAACGGTCTGATCCTAACTCTATTTTCCTCAAAACTTGTTATATTTAGGAGAGAGCTTTAAGTATGCACACAAACACCAAACCTTAATAACACGCAGACATGAAAATTTAATAACAGATGGCCAAAAAAGCACATGAAAAGATGCTCAACATCACTAATTATCAGAAAAATGCAAATCAAAAGTACAATGGGGTGTCACCTCAGAATGGCCATCATCGATCTACAAACAAGAAATGCTGGAGAGGGTGTGGAGAAAAGGTAACCCTCCTACACTGTTGGTAGAAATGTAAATTGGTACAACCACTATGGAGAACAGTACGGAGGTTCCTTAAAAAACTGCCATAAGATCTAGCAATCCCATTCGAGGGTCATATATCTAGAGGAATCCATAACCCTAAAGGAAAATTTGTAATCCAGTGTTCACGGTAGCACTATTTCCAATACCCAAAACATGGAAGCAACCTAAATGACTACTGATAGAAGAATGGAGAAAGAAGTTGTGGTACATATAAACAATGGAATATTACTCAGCCATAAAAAATAATGAACCAATACCATTTAGAGCAACAGGGATGCACCTAGAGATTATCATACTAAGCGAAATAAGTCAAAGACAAATACCATATGCTATCACCCATAAGTGGAATCTAATTTTTAAAAAGATACAAAGGAACTTATCTACAAAACAGAAACAGACTTAAACTTATTAAAAACAAACCTACAGTTAACAAAAGGGAAATGTGGTGGGGAGGGATAAACCAGGAATTTGGGATGAACACACACCCAATACTATATATAGGATAGATAACCAACAAGGACTTACTCAATATTCAGGGAAACTCTACTCAATATTGTGCGATAATCTACGTAAGAAAAGAATATAAAAAAGAATGAACATATGTATAACTGAATCACTTTTCTATATACCAGAAACTAATACAAAATTGTAATTTAACTATACTCTAATAAAATTAAAATATTAAAACACTAATGATAAGAAGAATACATGACTGAATAAAGTCAGCTAGCAGAGGAAGAGGAGAAAAAATTTAAAGCTAGCTTATTTATTGCCCATTTTAGACACTGTATTTCTACCAAAGAAACAGAACCAGTGAAAAAATATATATGTACATACACACAGAGCAGAGAACTAGTTTCTGTAATTGTACAGTTGGGTAGGCAAGCTGTAATAGAGTACTCCACAGCAAAAGCAAGCTACAGACTCTTGGATAGGGACTAAGACTGCAGTCCACAATGGGAACTTGTTCTTCCTCAGGAAAATGTCAGGTTTCCTGCTCTTAAGACCTTTCAATTGATTAGATTAGCCCCTCCCACATTATTAAGGATAATCCTTTACTTAAAGTTAACTGATTAATAGATGTTAATCTCATCTGCTGAATACCTTTAATGCAGTACCTAAACTAGCTTTTGATTAAATAACTGGGTACTAGAGCCTAGACAAGTTGACACACAAATGTGACAATCACAGAAAATAATAGATAATTCAAAAAAAAAATAAGATGATTAAGGATATAATATATAGTTAAAGCTTCCCTAATAGCTCAGTTGGTAAAGAATCCACCTGCAATGCAGGAGACCCCAGTTCGATTCCTGGGTCTGGAAGATCCCCTGGAAAAGGGATAGGCTACCCATTACAGTATGCTCAGGCTTTCCTTGTGTCTCAGCTGGTAAAGAATCTGCCTGCAATGGGGGAGACATTGGTTAGATCCTTGGGTTGGGAAGACCCCCTGGAGAAGGGAAAGGTTACCCCCTCCAGTATTCTGGCCTGGAGAATTCCATGGGTTGTATAATCCATGGGGTCGCAAAGAGTTGGACCCCACTGAGCAACTTTCACTTTCACATATAGTTACAGATATGAAAGTAATCACTAGCAAAAGTACAAGACTTCCTAAATATCAAGATAATCACAAAATCAAAAAGGAGAAAAAAGAATATATATTGAAATAATTTAAGTGATATGAACAAATAAGTGAACTATAGAATAACATAAACCAAAAGCACTTACATATCAATATTTTCACATGAACTATATCTGTCTCTTAAGACATACTTTTGGGTTGGGTTAAAAAGTGAAACTTGTAGGCCAGTCACTGTAAAAGTCTTTCAACTTTGCTGATCATTAGAAAATTTTCATAATGACACATTTGTACATCAACATTGATAGGGAAAAATAAAAGCAAAACACCAGTCTTTGCTCCATATATGGTACATGCGACACAAAATTAAAAAAAAAAAAAAAAGAGGGGCAAATATAAACAAGAAAGATAAAAAGAGAGTGGATTGGCCAACCTCAATACATAATGTTGAATCTTTAAAAAAACAAACAAACAAAAAGACAAAGTCACTTTATCAGGCTAAGTGCAATACCCTACTATGATCACATGCATTCAGAAGCATAAATCACAGCTGTGAAAACTACATGGATAAACAGAAACATACTAGTCTAAGATCTTAATTCACCTTTCCTTAGAAGGTATATTAATTGACATATTTTTAGCTTCAACACTGAAAATAAAGAATATACCCTTTTTTCAAGGAATACAATATTTGGAAAGCTTACCTATATACAAGATTATTTTGAAGCTTCCAATAAATTTCTAAATAGTAACAAAAATGTTCTATGCTCACAATCATACAGCACCAGTAATTAGTATTACAAAATACTAATAACAAAACAATAATATGATAAAGTCCTATAAGCAGTCAAATATAAAATTCAAACTAAAATCACAGAATATCTGGAAGAGAATGAATTGAAAACTCTAAAGATCAAATCCTATCCATTTACATGGTAGAAATATAAATGGAAAAATACAGATGGAAAGTACATGTATTTGGGTAAATATGCAAAGCTTGGGCTCAATATCTACCATTTTGTTTTTAATTAACTTTTACCTCTACACCACTATTAAAAACTTCCAATTCCAGATTATTTCATAAGGAAAGTTTCATAGGAAAACCTTTAAGAAAAAATTTTACATCCCTATAAACCATTTAAAATTATTAATAAAGGGGAAGTCCAAATTGATCTTATGAAGTGAGCATAACATTGGTATCATAATCCAATGAAGAAAGTGCAATAAGAAAAAACCATAAAAAACTCACTCATTTATATCAACTGATAATTCTAAAGTTAAATAGTTTCAGACTCAACTTATAAGTATATTACAAGAATAACATAATATAAAAATGTGGAATTTATTCTAGAAATGCAAAGATGGTTCAATATTTTAAATATAGAAATATAGTCAAAGCTATGGTTTTCCCAGTAGTCATGTATGGATGTGAGAGTTGGATCACAGAGAAGGCTGAGTGACAAATAATTGATGCTTCTGAACTGTGGTGGTAGAGAAGACTCTTAAGAGTCCCTTGGACAGCAAAGAGACCAAACCAGTCAATCCTAAAGGAAATCAATCCTGAATATTCACTGGCAGTACAGATGGTGAAGCTGAAGCTCCAGTACTTTGGCCACCTTGATGCTAAGAGCCAACTAATTGGAAAAGTCCCTGATGGTGGGAAAGATTGAGAAGAAGGGGGTGACAGAGGATGAAATGGAAGTTTGTTATAGGGAAGCCTAGAGTGTTGCAGTCCATGAGGTCACAAAGAGTCGGACATGACTTAGCAACTGAACAACAAATATAACTTAATGTATTAATGGACTTACAGAAATAAATTTTAGGATTCTTTCCACAGATGCTGAAAAATGTATTTAGTAATTAAACATCAATTTCTGTATTTTAAAATTTTCAGTAAAATAGGAATGTACTGCTAAATGTAGAACTTAAATTTATGATTTAATAAAAATATCAAATATATAGAAATAAATCTAACAAAAGGAATCGAAGACATTTACAAAGAAAAGTGCAGATCTTTAGAAATATTTTAAAGAAAGAATAAATTGAGGGATATATAATCATTAGGGATCTGAGGACTTAATATGGCAAAGATTATAATTTCTTCCTAAAAAGATATACAGATTCAGTATAATTCTAATCAAAATTTTGGCAGGTTGCTTTTTGCAGAAATTTTAAGTTGATTTTAAAGTTTAGATGGAATCTCAAAGGACCAAGAATAGTGAAAGTGAAAGTGAAGTCACTCAGTCGTGTCCAACTCTTTGTAAGCCCATGGACTGCAGCCTACCAGGCTCCTCTGTCCATGGGATTTTCCAGGCAAGAGTACTGGAGTGGGTTGCCATTTCCTTCTCCAAGAATAGTGAAGATAACGTTAAAGAAAAAAACAGAAGTACAAACTTTTTTAATGGATATGGATTTTTTAATATAATTCCATTAGTTGAGACAATGTGGTCTTGTTCAAGGAAAGACAAATAGATTGGTGGAACACAACAGTGAGTCCAGAAACAGGCCTACACATATGGAGACACTTTGTGGCAAAGATGATATCACAGAATGGTCTTTCTAACCAGTGATGTTGGTCACTGGATACTCACGCATTGAAACAAAACAAATCTGCTCAGTACCTTCCACCACACAAACAGTTGATTTGCAAAGTGGAATAAAGATCTAAATATAAAAAGTGAAACAGTAAAGCGTCTAGAAGATAATATATATCAACATAGATTTGTGATGTTGATGCAGCAAAGATGTTGTAATGGGAAAGGACAATAGTTACCATGAAAGAGGATTAGAAAATTAGGGTTCATAAAAATATATTCTCTCATCCAAAGACACATCCTCTTAAGTGAAAGGATAAAAAGACAAGTCCCAGGGTGGGAAAAGACATCTGTACCATATAAAGCCAACGAAAGTCAGAGTAAATAACAGTTAGCAGGTTACTGAAAAACAGGTTCGAGTTTTACCACATTTTATATGAAAATAATAAATCTACAGTAATTCAGACAACTAGCCCAGGAATAGATAAATCAACAAATGGAACAGAATAGAGTCTAGAATTAGTGGGGGAAGAAAAATGTTTCCCACTGTTTTTTCATATTTAAAAAAAAAACCTGATTCTAATCTCCTGCCAATCTGCCTAGTCTTACTTTTTCAGTTGCTTAAAGATATGAGCATAAAAATCATAGACTTCCAACTTTAGATGATTCAAAAAAATGGAAAGATATCCCATGCTCTTGGATTGGGTAATCTGGAATTACCATCACCTAAAATTCTGTTTTAATACTAGACAATTAATGGCAGAAGTGGCTGATCATACTTCAGCCCAAACTTAAAGCAACATTCAGGGAGTAAAATAACATGTCAGGGAAAAAGCCCAGTTGAAGATGAACAACTAGCTATGTTATATTAACGAGGAGAGGTCTATGAGATGATATGCAGCACTTAACTGTTAATTCCAATCAGAGAAAAATGTGGCAAATGTCTGACAAGAAGTTATGTCTATAATAATCACCTTCACAATCCCATCATCCTTGTTACTATATTGCAACGATGATTGAGATATTAATTATGTGACTACGATCCCTTTAGGTTGTCATTTCAGCAATAACAAACTAATAGTGAGTCTCCCAGGGCCAAAGAAACAAAACCAAAAATAAGCAAATGGAACCTAATCAAACTCACAAGCTTTTGTACAGCAAAGGAAACCATAAACAGAATGAAAAGACAACCTACAGATTGGGAGAAAATATTTGCAAATGATGCAATTAACAAGGGCTTAATATCCAAAACATATAAGCAGCTTATACAACTCTATATCAAATAACAAACATCCAATAAAACATGGGCAGAAGTCCGAAAGAGACATTTCTTCCAAGAAGACATACAAATGGCCAATAGGTACATGAAATGATGCTCAACATGGCTAACTACAAGTGAAATGCCACTGAAAACTACAATGATGTATAACCTCACACTAGTCAGAATGACCATCATCAAAATGTCTACACATAATAAATGCTGGAAAGGGTGTGCAGAAAAGCAAATCCTCATACACTATTGATGGGAGTATAAATTGGTGCAGTCTCTATGGAGAACAGTAAGGAGGCTACTTAAAAAACTAAAAATAAAGTTACCATATACTACAGCAACTCCACTCCTGGACATATGAGAAGAAAAGATGGAAACTCTGAAAAGATGCATGCACCCCAATGCTCACAGCAGCACTGTTTACAGACATGGAAGCAACCTAAATGTTTCTCAACAGAAGACTGGATAAAGATGTGGTACATACATACAAGGGAATATTACTTAGCCATAAAAAGAATGATGTAATTAACATTTGTAGTAACATAGATGGATGTAGAGATTATTATACTAAGTGAACTAAGTCAGACAGAGAAAGATAAATATTATATGATATCATTTATATGTGGAACCTAAAAAATAATGCAAATGAACTGATTTACAAAGCAGAAACAGACTCACAGACATGGAAAACAAACTTATGGTTACCAAAGGGGAAACAGGGGGATAAACTAAGAGTATGGAATTAACAGATATATACCACTGTGTATAAAATAAACAACAAGGACAGGAAACTATATTCAATATCTTGTAATAACCTAAAATGGAAAAGAACCTGAAAAGAATATAAAGACATATGCTTTTGAACTGTGGTGCTGGAGAAGACTCTTGAGAGTCCCTTGGACAGCAAGGAGATAAAACCAGTCAATCTTAAAGGAAATAGACTCTGAACATTCATTGAATGAACCGATGCTGAAGCTAAAGCTCCAATACTTTGGCCCTCTGATATGAAAAGCTGACTCAGTGGAAAAGACTCTGATGCTGGGAAAGATTGAGGGCATGAGGAGAAGTGGACAAGAGAGGATGAGATAGTTGGATGACACCATCAACTCAATGGACATGAGTTTCAGCAAACTCAGGGAGATAGTGAAGGATAGGGAAGCCAGGTATGCTGGAGTCCATGGGGTCACAAAGAGATGGACGCGACTGAGTGAGTGAATAACAACAACATATGAATCACCTTGTTGTACACCTGAAACTAACACAATATTATAAATCAACTATAGTTCAATAAAAAGAAAGAAAAAATAAAACTTTTTGGAATCAAGAGAAAATTCTCACAAGATCAGAATATTAAATTATTTAGAATATGGTTCCAGATCTGCATATAAAATAAATTAATTCAGTATGTTGGCTGTGATTATCAAAAAAGCATAATTTTAAAATTTTAGAAGAATGTACATGATTAACTTTACAGTCTTATGATTCAAAAAGATTTTAAAGAAAGATACAAAAACCATGCTGCTGCTGCTGCTGCTGCTGCTAAGTTGCTTCAGTTGTGTCTGACTCTGTGCAACCCCATAGATGGCAGCCCACCAGGCTCCCCCGTCCCTGGGATTCTCCAGGCTAGAACACTGGAGTGGGTTTCCATTTCCTTCTTCAATGCGTGAAAGTGAAGTTGCTCAGTCGTGTCCGACTCTTTATGACCCCATGGACTGCAGCCTACCAGGCTCCTCCGTCCATGGGATTTTCCAGGCAAGAGTACTGGAGTGGGTTGCCATTGGTTTCTCCTACAAAAACCATAAATCACAAAGAAAGAAAATAAATTCAACCATTAATACATTAAAATGTTTCTTATTACAGAAGACACCACACAAAATGTGGAATTAGGAAAGATATGTGCAGCATATAAATCTGCTAATGAATTGGAAACAGCTTATATAAAGTACCCTTAAAGATCAATAAGAGAAAAATCAAGCCAGTAGAAAAATTGGCCAAGGATAAGAACGGCTATACCATAAAAGACATACCTTTTTTGGCAAAGCAATGTCTCTGCTTTTTAATATGCTGTCTAGGTTGGTCATAACTTTTCTTCCAAGGAGCAAGTGTCTTTTAATTTCATGGCTGCAGTCACCATTTGCAGTGATTTTGGAGCCCCCCAAAATAAAGTCTCTCCCTGCTTCCATTGTTTCCCCATCTATGTGCCATGAAGTGATTGATGGGACTGGATGCCATGATCTTTGTTTTCTGAATGTTGAGTTTTAAGCCTACTTCTGCACTCTCCTTTCATGAGATGGTTGCATGACATCACCAACTTGATGGACATGAGTTTAAGTCAGCTCTGGGAGTTGGTGATGGACAGGTAAGCCTGGCATGCTGCAGTCCATGGGGTCACGAAAAGTTGGACACAACTGAGTGACTGAACTGAACTGAAATGAACCATAAAAGAAGAAATAAGAAGGCCATTAAACATTTGAAAATATGCTCAGTCTCTTTGGTAGTCAGTACTCAAAAACTGTAAAAGGGATGAATACTTTCCAAATTAATTTTTTTTTTATTTTTTGCCACACCACACGGCATGAGGGATATGAGTTTTCTGACCAGGGATCAAACCTATACCCCCTGCATTGGAAGCATAGTGTCCTAACCACTGGACCATCAGAGAAGTAAAAGAGACTAATATTAAGGTATCATTTAAAATCTATTACATGGGAATATATGAAAAAAGGAATGACAATTTAAATGGCCTGTGAGTATGTAAATTATTGGGAAGTATAATACAGCCCTGATTGTGATATAAAATTTATCTAGTTATTTAGAAACGTCAAAGTTAAAGACACACATAGTCCACACATGGCCCCAAATTCACCTCTGAATGCTTATAGTAAAGAAATTCTCACACATCTCAAAGACTACAAATGAACAAGTTTTATTTGCTACAGCAATACTTTTCATAGTGAAGCTGGAAACAAACTAAATATCCATCAATAGGAAAAATATGAAAATCGTTAAACTATTTGTACTGACATTGAGAAATCTTGCAAAAGTAATGCTGGAGGAGAAAAGCAAGGTGTGAACGATAAATTCTGTATGACAGCATTTAAATAAATCTAAAACAGTCTGTAAAATATTATACTATGTATCCATAATTCTTAGCTACATACATATGTAAGAATGCTATAAAAACATGTATCTCTAAAATTGCTCAGTCGTGTCCAACTCTTTGCAACCACACGGACTGTAGCCTAATAGGTTCCTCTGTCCATGGAATTCTCCAGGCCAGAATATTGGAGTGGGTTGCCATTTCCTTCTCCAGGGGATCTTCCCAACCCAGGGGTCAAACCCGGGTCTCTCGCATTGCAGGCAGACTCGTT
Organism: Oryx dammah; assembly: GCF_014754425.2. NCBI lineage: Eukaryota > Metazoa > Chordata > Mammalia > Artiodactyla > Bovidae > Oryx > Oryx dammah. Next base: position 27,477,766 of record NW_024070190.1, read on the forward strand.
ACTGTCTGAGCCACCAGGGAAGCCAGGAGAAACATGTATAGAACTTGCAAAACACCAGATTAAGGACAGGAGATTCCTCTGTGGAAGAGCACTGGGAAACAAAATGAGCAAGGAGCACTTAAGATGAGGTACATGAAGCTCCAGTACTTTGGCCACCTGATATGAAAAGCCAACTCACTGGAAAAGACCCTGATGCTGGAAAAGATTGAGGGCAGGAGGAGAAGGGAACAAGAGAGGATGAGATGGTTGGATGGCATCACTGACTCAATGGACTTGAGTTTGAGCAAACTCAGGGACATTGTGAAGGACAGGGAAGCCTGCTGCTGCTGCTAAGCCACTTCAGTCGTGTCCGACTCTGTGCAACCCCATAGATGGCAGCCCACCAGGCTCCCCGTCCCTGGGATTCTCCAGGCAGGAACACTGGAGTGGGTTGCCATTTCCTTCTCTGATGCATGAAAGTGAAAAGTGAAAGTGAAGTTGCTCAGTCGTGTCCAACTCTTTGTGACCCCATGGACTGCAGCCTACCAGGCTCCGCCATCCATGGAATTTTCCAGGCAAGAGTACTGGAGTGGAGCTCCATTGCCTTCTCCGCAGGGAAGCCTAGTGTGCTGCAATCCACGGGGTCTCAAAGAATCAGACATGACTTAGTGACTAACAACAACATTAAGTTTGTATGTTTTATTTTATAGGGTAAAGATATTTAAAGTAAATAATCATCATGCTAAAATTTGCTGAAAATAACGTTGGTTATTACACCAAACTTGTTAGGTGTTTTTCTGTATTCTTTAAATTGACTTTGGGATAAAAACATACAAATAAATAAATAATGATTGAGAATGGATAAAAAGAAAAAGATATCTCATATTTCTATAATAGGCAATGGAATTATGTCAATAAATATTGTGTGTTGGGGGAGCCCCAAGATTTAAGAATGTAGTAAGGCATCAAGTTGTTATTCAAGTACAGGAACAAACTGAAGATATTTTCAAATGTGACAGAACTTGAGTGTATAACCACATTTAGTCCTTTTTCTTTTGAGGGGGGAAGGTCGGGGCAGGGTTAGGAATAAAATCACACCATGATGAAATCCAGGCTAATGAAAAGGAACAGTGATGATGTAGCATTATAAGCACGTAGTATTCAAAATTCAGAAATAATAGTACAATGTCTGCATCTTGCTAAAGAATGAAAGTATGACTTCAGCAAGTGAAGAACACAATGTAAGCAGCACTGAAATTCTTTCTAGATGAAAGTACTGCACAATCAAATCTCACTAAGCAGAGAGAATAAAAACAAACACACAGAAATGGAGAAGCTTCAGAGAAATGACTGGTGGTGAGCGTAAGCAATCAAGTTAATTCAAATGAAGAACTGAGACATTAAACTCTGGACAGTTTGATTACAGAATACAAATGTTATGCTCCTTGGTAAGTAAATTTGGGAGGTGGAGGATGAACAGCCAACAGGAAGTATAAGAGGGTGACCTTTTTACTTCCCTTAGGGTGAATTTGATCACTACTGATGAAAATTGAAGTGGAATTTTAAGAATAATACTTTCACAGTCTCTTAAAGTTGTAAGCTCATTTCTTTCATCTTCAGATAATTTAGGCATTTATCTCTTACATAAAGAAATAAAGTTAAACAATTCCCTTCATTTTCATTGTTTTATTTTTTCCTGTCAAAATCAAATAAAAGTACATTTAATGTTTTTGTCAAAATAACATGGGTATTATAATACTGTTTTTGTAAGATTTCTTTCCATCCATCCATCCGTCTATTCATCTATGTGCACGAAAGCAATCTAGAAGACTGTTATCTAATTTTATGAGCTATTTATGGACAATATGATTTTGGATATTATTTTTAATTTAAAAATTGGTTTTATTTGTCTTTCTTCTTTATGCTTTGACATATTGTTTGAAAAGTTCATGATGAACATGTGTCATTTTATAAAACAAATTATAAAAACCTTCTTTCAAAACTAAATATGGGGGGCAGATGTAGGTTTTATATGAGAAAACTGACAGGCCTGCATAACTGCTTGACTCTAGGGAGCAAAGGAAGAAGCAATTTCAAAGGTTTAGAGAGAGGGCCCCAGGGAGAGGGGCAGAGCCACAAACAGAGGAGGAAATCCAGCAGAGAACGTGGTTGATGGGAGCAAGCATGTTCCTTCAGCCTAGTATACATGTGTTTCAGGGGTTATTGTCTGTACAGAGATGCAAAATTAGAGGCTGGAAGATAAAACTGGTTAGAAAAACATATGTAGGAGTCAACATTGCAGACACATGAGCTGGAGAGATGGAAAAGGAGGAGATTTTAAGAGTGGTGTGTACATAGGAAGAACGTGTGGGCCCCGACACAAGCTGACACCATCACTGTTTTCATGCAGGCCCCCTGGAAAGGAGATATTCTAATTAAAAACGTCACCTCCAGTCACCGAGCACAAAACCAGAGCAGAAATTGGCTGAAGCTAAGATATAACAGCACCTGTGGCCTAAACTTATCTTGACACTTCACAGTGCAGTTTGTAATAAAAATATCTAGCCTGGTCCCCTGCCATTCTCAAATTTCAGGCTCACCTTGGTTTACTGTGACACAGGAACTGTTTCCACTTCAGTATTGACTCTTGGCATTTGGAGAGGGAGACAGTTGCACCATGGTTGATTTATCACTCTGCCTGAGGCCCCGTGGAATTTTCGGTAGAAACCAGACTCAGAGACTACATGCGCCACTGACTTTTTGTCAAATAATTATTGGTTGGATTTTATTTAAATAAATGCACTTATAAAGTCCTTATGTTATTTGAAAATGCTTAACCGCAAGCCAATGTATTGGGTTAAGAACTATTAAATAAATACATCCCCTCTTAGAAAGCTGGAAGGCCAGGTAAAAGATTATACACGCACCTGCTATCATCCATCATGCCTTAAGGCCAGTTAACCATCACTTCTGGGCTGGAGTTAATCAAGTTGGGTGCTCCCACCAGGTGAGCTTGGTTACCACCTGTTAGTTTGGTTGGGTGAGAGGCCTAGCCATGGATTTTTATTTAGCACAATTATTTGACTTTGCAGACCGTTAAAAGAAGTAATATTTCAAAGTAATGCAATGGAGCAATATTTATGAAACTATTTGCATGGTGTTACCAAGAAGCTGGCCCTCCTTTCTCATTATAAATCACTCTCCAGCCAGGTCAGAAGAGCAGGATTGCCAAATATTTAGATCAAGCAAGATCTGTTGCAGGAATCATTATTATATGCAAGGAATTAAGAGTCATTATATGCAAGGAATTAAGAGTCATCAGAAGTTATTGGTGGAGGAAGATGCTGGCAGAACAAAAATCACATGCACAAATGTGGAGAGAAATGGGAGACTGTGACTCTAGTCTTGGAGGGCAAGGCAGAGTACAAAGAAAGACAGCAAGCAAATTTCACCCACCAGTGTGAACAGCCCTGCCACCCGCTTCTGACATGCTTAGCTGGAGCGCACCCACTTTGGGTAGCTGATCCTATATTACTGCAGCTTGGCAACATCACTTGGTCAGGAAAAGATGTTTTTAAGTTTTCTGAACACTTCCCGCTGGCACTGTCTGTTTGCAGTTACCATTATGGAATAGGAGCGTGACGAGGATCGGAACTGACAGACACCAAACTCTGCGTGTCCTGGAGCCAGCCTCAGGATCTCTGCCACTGTCACGCCAAGCTCCATCACTCCTGGTTTCTCAGTGCCTGCGCCCATGACACCTGTCAGAAACTTTCAAGTGTCTGCTCGTTTCTTCATCAGGGTTGCCTGGGCAGCCTGGACAAGGAAGGGATGACATTTGGGATGAGGGAAGAATGGGCAGTGCCTTCCTCTTTCTGCCCCTTCCAACTGTCAGTTTGGGTTTTCGCTCGACATGTCAAGGTTTAGACCCAGTCGCTTTGTCATTTAGAAATGCATGCAGTGGTAACTAGATTTGAAAACAATGTGAGAGAGAGGGAGAACTTGGGCCCATCTCCTTAGAGGATGATGCATCGTGAGGAAATTAAACAAACAAAAGAGGCATCGCAGGAGGCTATCTGTGCCCTTTGGAAATGTGCTGCTTTGGGAGATGGGTGGATGTACTCCAGTCATCTGTACACATGGATTCCTTTGCATTAGTTTGTTCTTTCCATTACAGTGGAATAATTTGGCATATGAGCTATCCAAAATAGCAGAAGTTTTCTTGGTGGGAGGTTTTAGCTGTCTATTGTTTTTCTTCTCTTTAATGATGCTTTCATTTTAATAAAGGATGGAGGGGCAAAAACACAGGTCTTAATTAAAGTCAAAGCTTCACAGTATTGCAAGCTCTGTGTGGATGTGTGTCTATAATTCACTCTTTTTTCTCATTAACATAATTTAGACAAATATGTAAATGAGAAACTGCTGTTTCTGGTCCATCCAAATTTTTTCCCAATGGATTTAACAGAGAGTACCAGGGTTCTTTAACGACTAAATGAGTGTTCTGTTTTTCCTTTAGTCCATCTGAGCCATTAAAACACTAAACACTAACATTTCAAAGAGTTAAACTGTGTCATTCCACTGCCTCATCTCCCATCAGTTTCCAGTTCACTTAAACTCTGGCTCTTGCCACCTAAATGTCACCCAAACCTTCTATGCTTCATTTGGCTTAGTTTTGTTTTATTCCCCCACAATAAATAATTCTTTCCATTTACTCAGGGGATGTGCCTTCTCAAAGCAGGACATTTCACTAGGGGCTGATGGGACTGGTTTCTCATGGGGATCTTGTCAATCACGCAGCCCTAGTGACTGCTAATACCCTGTGAGGTCTGTACACACAGAGTCAGTAAAAGGTGTGCTGGCTTCAGGGTCAGATGTGGTGTCTGGTCCTGATTTTGCCCCCACTCTTTCCTAAATCTTGGGTTCATGACTTCACTTTTTTGTGCCTCTGTCCTGGAATATAGAATGGAAAGATAGAATCATGATTTGCCTCACTCATGAGATCCTTTTGAGGTCCAAATGAGATACTGGTTATGGAATTATTTTGAAAAGAATAAAGGTATTACTAGTAAAAAAATAAAAATAAAAAGAGGGGGTGGGTGGGTATATAGGGAAAGTTTGGATAATTAATACAAACAGATCTTCTAAATATTGCAAATGGAGTTCTACAACCAAGCTTTTCTTCAATCACCACACCTAAGAAGCAAATGGACCCAGAAGCCATGTCTGTACGATGGGGGTGGTGGCTACCTCTGGAAGGTGAAGGAGAAGTAGAAACACACAGCTCAAGTAGGGAGACTGAAATGACATTCTACCTACTATAATAATTCTTGAGTGGAACAGGAGATTGCAAAAGCTTCCAGGTAACTTGTGCAAGATAAAACTATTAGATCCTAGGAGAGAGAAGAGGACTCATAACAAGTGATAGTGAAAGTGGAGGAGCCTCTTTGGGCTTTGTCTCCAGGATAAAAGGGAAATCTGGAAAGGAGAGAAATATAAACAGGCAAGTCTAAAAGGGCCCCAAGGAGCAGATGGAGGGCCTGTCAATCGCAACATTCCCCATCTCAGTCAGGGGTCTTTCCACTCCAGGCTCACACCCAGGGTGGTACAGGGAGGACGGGAACCTCATGGAGAGAAAAGCAAAGCCACGGAGCAGAATGTTTCCCTCCACGCCCAGGTGTCCAACATCAAGTAACACCGGCCTTCACAGAGCGTGACATTCCACAGAGGCGAAATGATGTGCTGGGTCAGATGTGTGCAGTTTCCAGGCTGACGTCAGGGCTGTCAGCCCCGCAGACAAAATCTCACAGGCCATGGACAAAGGCGAGTGGCCACTGGACCTGAGTGTGGACAAGTAGGTCACCTTGGAAGAGGTCCCTGCACCCATACAAGCCAGCCCCATCATCCTGCAGTTGATTACACTAAAGGGACTCAGCGCCTATGTGTGCATGTAAGGAGATGTGAGGGGACCCTTCTCCCCCTCGCTCAGTATTCCTCTTTGGCTGAGAAAATGCAGACAGTCACTCTTCAGAAGAAGCGCCTCTCCCCACCTCGAGAGAGGAGTTAACGTGCTGTGGGAAACTGGGCCCCAGCCTAGTGTGTGCACCTCTGCCCCTCTGAGTACTCTCTACACTGTCCATCTGCCTGCCTGCAAGGTTCTGATTTCCTATTTTGTTCTGGTTGCTGGGAGGTAGGGAAGCTTACAGGAGCACAGAGCACCTCCACCAGCCAACTGGCAAAAGGTCTGTACAGTCTTACCAGGGCCATTCCACATACTTGCATTTAATTATATCAATGATAAAGCTGCAATTTTTATCCCTATCTGACTCCTATGTCAGGTTTTAATTGTTTTTTGACTCCTGGAGAAAAGGGTTATTCACAATTTTAATGGGAGAGTCTTGGTGGTATAAATCATATGGATCCTGGGAACTTCTGTAGGATGTCTAAGAACGCTGACATCATAAATAGAACTGTGGGAAGTGATTAAAAGTGAATCCCAGGCGAACTCTCTGGGGCAAAGCATGAGTTATAAACTGTGCATCAACCTTTGAATCATTCTCTTTCTGATCCTAGTGGGGACTGTACTATAATGGAGATGACTTGCGTTAGAGGCAGCTTATGCCAACATCTAAAAATACAATTTAGGAAATACAACTGTGAAGTTGTGAATGTTGTTCTGAAAAATAAACTTCAAAAATACAGAATGAGGGAATATACTTACATGGAAAAGGAGATACACTACATGAAAACAAATTTAGGGTTTGCCAGTATCTCTATGACTATAAATGTCAGTGAGGACTTTCAGCATGGAGATTACAGTCACATCCTATTCCACCCTGGTAGAACCACTTCTGGAATTCTGAGGCCACGTGGAATGTGACATGCTGAGTAGGACACAGGAAAGACTAAGCGGGCTCCTAAGAGCCAAAGCAGAATTGAGAGGGAAGGGACCGGGGGCCGTATATATATATATATATATATATATATATATATATATATATATATATCTCGTGGAGAAAGTAGGAAGAAACACAATGGGCACCTTTAAATGTCCACGTGGTGACCATCATGTATAAAAGGAAGCAAGCTGCAGGGCTATAAGACAGGACCAGGTGGTGAATATAAGGAAGAGTTTTCTTACAATTATATCTACTTGAAATATTTAGAATATCCCCCACAGTATGATAGTTTTTAGTTATCAAAATACAGTGTCGACAGAATTCATAGCTTAGGTAATAGTTGAAGGAAGTGAGATATTATATAGGCATACATGTCCGATGTGTTGTGATTCTAGAAACTACTAGAAATATAACACTTATCCAATGCAGCCTTGACGTATTATAACTACCTGATTCTGAATGTGGATTCTCTTCCTTTTCCTTACTAGTTCACTCATGGGAGCTAACCTAGTGTCTTTCACCTGACCATGTGATAAGTGTTGTCTGGATAACTGAATAATACACGCTCAAATCTTTTTTATAATGGGGAGGATATGTTCAATAATGTTTGACTAGTGGGTTAACAAACAAGAAAACTAAGTATTAGGGAAGCTTCTTCCTGCCATACTGGTAATCAACACAAGCAATTTTTCCTGGTTTGGTAATATTTCCCTTTAATATTATATACGTAAGAGCTGAACCCAATATGCTGAATGGCCTTGGGGCATATCCCAGTAAGAAAAAGCACAGTATAATTTATATTTTTCAAAGAATGCTCACATCCATTATTTCTTTATAATCCTCAAAATGCCTTTATGAGGTTTACATTGTTCAAATAAGGAAACCAGACCAGAGACAGGAAGATAGGAAGGGACTTGCTCAAGGACACCAAGAAAGTAAGTAGCAGTCCCTGAACCCAAACCAAGATCCATCAATTCTAAGATGCATGCTCCTTCCACTGTAGGTCAAATGCCTCTGATAAAAGCCCTAATGAAAAGAAGAAAGGTTGCATGTGTCCCTGTAGTTAAGTTGGTCAGACCCCTTTGTCCCCATTTTCCCCATGTGTCTGTCTGCCCAGCTCCCTGCATCCCGTAAAGCCAACTGTTCACAGGATATGACTGGTTTGCCTGGATGCTGAGCTGATGGTGATGCTATGTGAATATGACCACGATGTAACTTGTCTTTATAAATATCCATTCCTTGCAGGCTTGTGAAACTACTCACTTGAAATCTAAGTCTGTTTGGCAGGGAGACAGGGACAGGACAGCTGTAAGTTGGCATAGTTACCCTAGGCTAGTCCACCGCAAGCCACCTCACTTAGAGGAGGACTGGAAGCCAGTGCAGTGGTTTAATACCAGGACTGCTGGCAGCTCCCACCTTGTGACCTGGGATTGCAAGGTGATCCGGGATGAGAGGCTCTGAAATACCATCAGACATGCTCCAAGGGTATGCTTGCTGCTGCTTAGGTGCTTTAGAGAGGGGACATCTATTAAATGTGTTCAGTATTCTCCTTTCCTCTTCAATCACATCTTCCCTCAGTCTTTTCTTTTTTCTCCTTTCTCGAGGAAACAGCCAAAAAGTAACATGTTCTCATAATAACCAGATCAAGTTTCTTCAGATTAATTCATTTAGTAAGCATGAGCAGTTACAATGTGCCTGATGGTGGGCTAAGTTTTGGAAATCCGGAACTGAATTGTACTGTTTCTATGATGAATGAGTTACAATATAGTGGAAAAGACAGTAGTTAGACAAGTAAACTAAAAAGGTTAAAAGTGCTATTATTGAGTTAAGTTATTTATTTATTGAGTTAAACTATTGATTTGTAAGATGCTATAATTGACAATCCTGAAGAAATTATCAGAATCAGTGGAATATATATAATAATCTATGTATAATTTAAAAAATATGTTCTCAAGCTGAACAAGAATGGACCTACAGGGACTTCCCTGGTGGTCCAGTGGCTAAGACTCTGCAATTTCAATGCAGGGATCCTGGGTTCAATCTCTGATCAGGGAACTAGATCCCATATGCCATAACTAAGTATCCTGTATACCACAACTAGGAAAAAAAAAAAAAGATCTCACATGCTGCAACTAAACATTCCAAACACCACACACAAAAAATCAAAGATCTGAGTGCCGCAACTAAGGCACAGCCAAATAAATAAATGCATATTTTTAAAAGAGTGGACTTACAAAGGGTTCACCACATAGAAGATAAGTTCATGAAGAAAGATCAGCAATTACCTGCATCCTGAAGAACTTTAATGACTTTAGTAATCACCTTAGTTAAAAAAGTTTCCTAGCAGCAGAAGCAGGAGTAAAGCTTCCCTTGTAAGGACCTTTATTATTGTTTAAATAATTTTGATTATGTAACTGTGGTTCAATATAGAACAAAGTAATGCCATTTTCTAAATGTTTTACATTTTCCCTGGAGTTTCCAGTTGCTTTTATTTTATTCTTAAAATAGCTTACTCCTTTTTTAGGCCTTTTACATAGATATGCTCCTGGTTTTTCCTTGGATAATTATAACTACTATTATTAAATATTTTTAAAGGAATGACCTAAAATCATTACATGTTGAAATCTGAGGATGAAGCTAAAACAGTATTTAGGAAGAAATGTGTTGCTTTAAATCCTCTTATTTAGAAGACAGCTTAGAAGTTAATGATCAAAGTTCCCGTATTATCAAACTAGGAAAGAAAAAGTCACTCAAAGTAACTGAAAGGGAGAAAATAACAAAGTAATAATGGAATACTTTGTGTTATTTTTTGGCAAATTTTTGTAGTATGAAATTATTTCTAAAATGAGAAAAAAAAATAAGTTTTTTGAAACATGCTGTTAAGAAATCAAAAACGCACGACCGATTGGGAGAAAATATTTGCAATACACACACCTGGCTAAGACTTGTATCAAGAATATATAGAGAATTCTTACAACTTTATCATAACAAGACACACAGCCAATTAAAAGATTTGAACAGATATTTCATGAAAGAAGAGTTATGAATGTGCAACAAGTACATGAAAACATGCTCAAAATTACTAATCATCACGGAAATGCAAACAAAATCACAATACTAACCTTGGAAGAAAAGTTATGACCAACCTAGACAGCATATTCAAAAGCAGAGACATTATTTTGCCGACTAAGGTCCGTCTAGTCAAGGCTATGGTTTTTCCAGTGGTCATGTATGGATGTGAGAGTTGGACTGTGAAGAAGGCTGACTGCTGAAGAATTGATGCTTTTGAACTGTGGTGTTGGAGAAGACTCTTGAGAGTCCCTTGGACTGCAAGGAGATCCACCCAGTCCATTCTGAAGGAGATCAGCCCTGGGATTTCTTTGGAAGGAATGATGCTAAAGCTGAAACTCCAGTACTTTGGACACCTCATGCGAAGAGTTGACTCATTGGAAAAGACTCTGATGCTGGGAGGGATTGGGAGCAGGAGGAGAAGGGGACAACAGAGGATGAGATGGCTGGATGGCATCACTGACTCGATGGACGCGATTCTGAGTGAACTCCGAGAGTTGGTGATGGACAGGGAGGCCTGGCGTGCTGTGATTCATGGGGTCGCAGAGAGTCGGACACGACTGAGTGACTGAACTGAACATTTGAAATATAATGGCTAAAATTTTAAAAGAGTATTAACACTAAATGTTGGCTTATATATATAATAACGGAACTTTCATACATTGCTGTTTAGAGTATGAAATGATACAACTTCTTTGGAAATAATTTAGAAGTTTTAAACAAAGCTAAACATACTCTTAGCATATAACCCAGCTAATACAGTTGTTTACCAAAAGTAATAATAATCAACCAGTGTGGTACTGACATAAAAACAGACATATTCAGCAATGAAACAGAAGAGAGGATCTGAAATAAACCCTCACCTGTATGGTCAACAGATTCTCAACAAGGCTGACAATTCCTTTCAAATAGTTTCTTCAAAAAATGGCTGTAGGAAAACTGGATATTCATATGCACAAGAATGAAATTGGATCCTTACTGTTATATACAAAAATTAACAAAAGCTATATCAAAGATTTAAAGAAAGAGCTAAAATTATAAAACTCTTAGAAGAAAACATTAAGGAGAATCTTTAAAATATTGAATTTGGCAAAAATTTATTGGATATGACACCAAAGGCTACAACAGCAAAAATAGGTAAACTGGACTTCACCAAAATTTAAAGCTTTTCTGAAACAAAGGACACTATCAAGGGTGTGAAAAGGCACCCTACAGACTGGAGTGAAATATCTGTAAATCATATATCTGGAAGGGATTAGGATCCAGAATATATAAAGAAATACTACAACTCAAAATAAATGAGAAAATAAAACCCCATTCAAATATTGGCAAAGGACTTGAACAGACATTTTTCCAAAGAAGATATGTGAATGGCCAACAAGTCCATGAAAAGGTGCTTAGAGTCCCAAGTCATATGGGAAATGCAAATCAAAATCACAGTGAGATACCACTTCATACCACTAAATGGGTATTATAAAACAAAACAAAACAAACAAAAAAAAGCACAAAACACCAGAGATTGGAACCCTTACGTATTGTGGTTGGAAATGGTGCAACTCTTTTGAAAACAGTATGGCAAATCCTCAAAAAGTTAACCAACAGAACTCCCTTATGAGGCAGTCATTTTACTTGCAGGCATATATCCAAGAGAACTGAACGCAAAGACCTCAACAGATACTTGCACATCCATGTTCATAGCAGCACTAGGCTCAATAAAGGGTACAGCGATGCACACAGCCAGCAAGGTGAATAAAGAAACTAAATGTGACAGACACATACAATGAGATATTATTCATCTGTAAAAAGGGAAGGAATAAAATTCTAATACAGCTAAAACATGGACGAGCCTTGAAAATATTAGGCTAAGTGTAATAAGCCAGACACAAAAAGGATAGATATATACTCTAATGATTCCACTTGATGTATGTAGAATAAGCACATTCACAGAGACAGAAAGGGTAATGAATTTACTGGAGGCTGGGGAAATAAGAAACAGGGAGCTATTGTCTAATAGCTTTGGGATTTCTGTTCAGCATGGTAAAAAAGAGTTTTGTAAATGGAGTGACAAGGGTTGCACAAGATGGTGAACGTACTTAATGCCACTAAACTGTACACTTAAAAATGGCTAAAATGGTGAATTTTATATTGTATCCAAGAATAAGAAAAAATACCCCCAAACTTGGTAAAAGGCAAACATCCATCAAGGAAAATGGAGCCGCAAATTGTGGTATTGTATCTGCATATACTGAAATGCCATTCAGTAATGAAAAGCAACAACGTAGGTACATTTCAGGAATATAATACTAAGCAAATGACCCAGACACAAAAGAAGTACATTTGTTGCTGTTGTTCAGTCACCCAGTCATGTCCAACTTTTTGCGAACTACATGACTCCATTTATGCTAAGTTCATGAAAAAGCAAAACTAACCTATAATGACAAAAATAAACGAGTCATTGAGTAGGGTTGAGGGTTCTGGCTGTAAAGGAGTATAAGGGAACCTTTAGGGGTAGTGGGAATGTTTTATATCTTGATTAGCATTGTGAATATACAGCTTCATGTATATGACACAATTCATCTAAACTCAAAATGAACTCATGGATTGTTTATTGTATGTAAATCATACCTCAATAAAATTGAGGAAAGGAAGGAAGGTGGAAGATCATTGGATGGAAGGAAGAAAAGAAGAATAGAGAGAAGGAAGGAAGGATAGGAAGGAAGGAGGAAAGAGGGAGGAGGAAAAGGAAGGAGAAAAAAAAAATCACACAGCTATAGCAAGTGGAAAATTAGTATACGGTAATATTGGCACAAGAGAAGGTAATTACCCATGTTGAATATAACAGAGCCCAGAAATAACTCCACATATATACACAAATTTGGTAATGCCACAGATAGCTCTGAAAAGGAAAGAACATTTAAAGTGGAACAATAAGCTAGCCATGTAGTCAAAAAGTTTAATTCTATCCCAAATTGCACCACTACATGGGAAATTCTGGATGGATACAATACCTAAATGTGAAAGATAAAATTTTATCATTTTTAAGAGAAAATATAGAATAACTTCATGATTTCAAGGTACTGAAGAATTTCGTCAAATATATCACAGCCCTGGCACTCTCTAGTACATATATTTTATAAATACTAAGGAATTTGATCACATCAAAAGACAATAAAGGAAAACGGTAAAAGCCAAAGACTCACAAAAGATGATTTGCAAACACATTAAAGTTAAGTGTTTATATCTAGAGTATTAAGGGAGTCCCAAGAGTCTTACTGCAGGGTTAAGCTTCAATCATTTCAGACCTGCACATGCTACTACCTTATAATGATACTATCTGAAAAGGTAACTATTTAAACATATTGATATGTTTCTTTTTTAAAATTCAACATAACTACTGTCTTGTGCTACCCATCACTCTAGCTGATTTTCAAACTTTGTAAAAAATTCTCAGCTGCTTCTCAGCGATAGAAAGAACTACATTTATTTCTGGCTTCAAGGTCCTCCAGAGAAGGAGGTTTTGATGAGCACACGACAGGCAGTTTGAACGTGACCCTGTGAAGATAAATCCAGTAGAGGCAGATCAGGTGACCTAAGTGACCAGGCAAGAGGTTTCCTCCACTGAGCCACTGTCTGCGAAAGTGCCATCACAAACCACTGCACTCAAATGAGTTAAAATTAAAAATGTACTTTTCAAACCCACAAAAACAAATAAGTGGAGAAACAATGTAAATAGTTATCCTGACAAATGTTGTCTGTGTAACTGTGAAGCACTTAAACTTATAGAGTTACTAAATCTTAAAATTTTACTAAGACTTGAAACACACTGAAGAACGTATGCCTATGAGTTTCCAACCAAAACTGCTTATTTTTCCTCCCCTCTATATTGTTCTAGCAGTTTTTTTCTTTTTTTAATATCTGGCTCTATTCTGATAGAGATATACGCATGCATGATCATATCTTCTTGATTTAGTTTGTCTTTTAGCAATACTATACCATCTGAGGAGAAGGCAATGGCAGCCCACTCCAGTACTCTTGCCTGGAAAATCCCATGGATGGAGGAACCTTGTAGGCTGCAGTCCATGGGGTCGCTAGGACATGACTGAGCGACTTTACTTTCACTTTTCACTTTCATGCACTGGAGAAGGAAATGGCAACCCACTCCAGTACTCTCACCTGGAAAATCCCATGGACAGAGGAGCCTGGTAGGCTGCAGTCCATGGGGTCGCTAGGACATGACTGAGCGACTTTACTTTCACTTTTCACTTTCATGCATTGGAGAAGGAAATGGCAACCCACTCCAGTATTCTTGCCTGGAGAATCCTGGGGATGGGGGAGCCTGGTGGGCTGCCGTCTATGGGGTCGCACAAAGTCGGACACAACTGAAGTAACTTAGCATCATCAGCAGCATACCATCTGTATTAGGGTTCTCTAGAGACACAGAATCAATAAGATATTGATATAGATGAATATTTATTATGAAGAACTGGTTAATGCAATTAGGAGCTAGAGAAGTTCAAACTTTGCCATGGAGACCCAGAAAAGCAGGTGCTGTAATTCAGCCTAAATCCAAAGGTCTCAGAACTAGAAGAACCAATGGTGTAAAGCTCAATCCAAGAGCACAAGATAAGATTTGATGTCCAGCTTAAGTAGTGAGGCAGAAATAAAAGAGGCAAATTCCTCCTTCTGCCTTTTGTGTTATTTAGGTTCTCAATAGACTGGAGTATGCCCACCCACACTGGGAAGGGAAACCTACTTTCAGAGTCCACCAACTCAAATGCTAATCTTATCCAGAAACACCCTCAAAGAAACATCCAGAAATAGCATTTAACATGGGCGCTTTTAGCCCGTCAAGTTGTCACATAAAACTGACCCTCACATCGTCCATTTTGTTCTTTAGGGATGTTAGATGAAAAAAATAAGAGAGTGCAGGACATTGCATGTGAAACCATTTGTATAAAAAGAAGAGATAAAGTATATAAATACACATGTATGTGCATACACATATACAAACACAAGTTCTCAGTCCTCCTTAGGTGGTGAGAAACAGCACTTTATAATTAGAAGCAAATACAGGCACTGATGAACAAAAGGCCATAGTCTTTCCCAGTTTCTGCCAAACAGCGTAGAAGAAGAAAACAATTTTAGTGAGAACTAAAAACCACTGGGAATTGCTTTAATAGCTAAATGGAGAAAATGTAAAGATAAGAGAAACCATCAGAGATAAAACTTAGCCTGCAATAATGAGGCTAGCTTCAAGCCACAGTTTAGGATTTTTAGTTGTAAATTAAGCCAGTGTTGAGTGTTGACAAGATTAAGGATTTTTAAATATACATCAAATAAGTGATGTCCAAATTCCTTCCGATCTTCCCCAAGGGGTATGACCTAGTCAGGGTTGGGA
The DNA here is from genome assembly GCF_014754425.2 of Oryx dammah. Classification (NCBI taxonomy): domain Eukaryota; kingdom Metazoa; phylum Chordata; class Mammalia; order Artiodactyla; family Bovidae; genus Oryx; species Oryx dammah. The sequence continues at coordinate 27,493,108 of NW_024070190.1, forward strand.
TTACAGGAGTCTAAAATGAAATTTCTTACCCAAGATAACTGGGGACATCAAAGGTTTAAAGAAAGTAAAGGTCTGGGTAGAAGTGTCAAGGCCCAAGGTAGACGAGTCAAGCCAGAAGGACTGTCTGGGAAATTAGTAAAACTAAAGGAGAATGAATGATCAAAATTAGAAGTGGCATTGATGTCAGACATACAACAAGGAGTCTAGGGTCAGAGAGATAACAACAGATGAAATATGTTGGAAGCAAGAGGGGAAAGACAGATTTCTGAGTAATTACCTAGAAAGACACATTGGTCTAGCTTACAAGCAGTAGATAACTGCTTGAGACTATATGAGACTCAGCTATAAAAAGGTGACTAACTTTAGAGTCCCCACTCTAGGAATGATGCAGATATTGTGCTTTGGTCTGTTTCAAAGTATCCAACTTGAGAGACTGCTCTGACTCCAGGAATGAAATCGATCACCTAAAACATTTCCAAAACTTCCTTTCTGAAAATGCCTTCAGAGTTTTTAAGTTTACCATTTAGTTATTTATACTTGGGTATCACTGTATTTTGCAAAGCACTTTCATATGCATCGTATCTCACAAAGTCACTAAACTTCATGTCTGAAGAAACGCTGTAGTCCCCTTTGCCTTCAGTGGTTGTTCACTTCAGCTGCCTTTGGACAGTTTCATTTCCTCCCCAACCTGGCAGGGAAGTGAAAGCCAGACAAAGGAGGAAAGCAGGGAGCAGAACAGAAGGAGAAGCTGGCCGTTAGGTTCTGGGGCACCATTCATAACCATCCACTAAGATGGAGTTTTCCCAAATTTTCAACATAACTAATGATTTCCTGACTGAAAGCAGAAACCAGGATGTGAGCTTTCCAGGCAATTAATTCTTTAAAGTCACTATGCTAAGTGTTCATAGAAAGGCTTCAAAAAAAATCTTAAATCATAGAAAATGTTTTTCATTTGAAGGTATCTTGGGTTTATTTATAGTGTACTTTTAGAAAACTTATTTCAGGGAATGAATTGGGTCACAGAGTTATGGAATGCTATTTTTTTTTCTTTTTGCTCACCCTAAGCCTCATTTTATGAATGATTTGTAACAGACTTTTAAGATTTGTTCCAAAAGAGGACTTTCAAACATGTTTTGAGTAGCATCTCCATCATCAGAAAAATGTGAATTTTACAAAGTAAGAGAATGCCTTTCACTGAGATATTGCAGTGAAGAAGAGCATGGACTTTGGGCCTAGAGAGCTTGAATTAACATCATGGAATTCACAGCTATTCACAGCGACTACCTATATGTGAAACTGTTAGTAACTCAGTTGTGTCTGACTCTTTGTGACCCCATGGACTGTAGCCTGCCAGACTCCTCTGTCCCTAGAATTCTCTAGGCAAGAAGGGAATGGCTACCCACTCCAAGTATTCTTGCTTGGAGAATTCCAAGGACAAAGGAGCCTAGTAGGCTACATACAGTCCATAGGGTCACAAAGAGTGGGCTATCACTGAATGACTGTCACTTTGACCATTATGTGACCCAGTCTCATAACTGAGCCTTTCAGGGCCTTACTTGCCTTATTTTTAAAATGGGGATGAGAGCACTGACCTGATGGCATTGTTGAATGATTAAATTAATTGATAGCTATAAAATATTTTTACAGTATTTGCATAACTGATAATTATCATTACCTAATTAGATTCACAAAATTCTGAACTTCATTCCTGACAGGAAAAATACCTTATTAATTTACAGTCACCTATCTGAAGTTTTGAGAAGACTATGATGCTAAACTACAAAGTTAAAGTAAGTTAGTTCTATTCATCGTGGATAAATAATAATTTAATTATGTCTGACAAGAGTTTGTTTTATAAATAATATTACTCTCCCTTTGAATTTCTCTTTAAATCTCATTTCATATATAAAAACTATATATTAAGAATATACATATGTATATATAATATGTAGGAATTATATAAGTATATATAACATATATATACACACATATATAAATATATTTAAGAACATATATATATATACACACAATATGTGAGTATATATAAAAACTTAATCAATGGACATGAGTTTGAACAAACTCTGGGAGAGTGAAAGAGGACAGGGAAGCCTGGCATGCGGCAGTCCATGGGGTTGCAAAGAGTCAGACATGACTTAGGGGCTGAATAACAAAAAAATAAGAATTATACGCTGAGAATAAAGATTAGATTCTGTTTGAAAATGTTATCTGAATGAATGACAAGGCCTTCTATCTCCAGGTATACAGTCTCTGATATAGACAGCCAGGTGTGTCCACAACCAAATTCATACAGCCTGCTGGTTGCTTGAGGAGTAACTAGAGAAGCTCCTATAACACAGACCTTCTCAAATCCATCCAAGCTGCACATCATCTTGTCATTCTGCTTCTTGACATTAACCTTCCTTTCCTGTTTGCTTGTTAACCCATTTCCATTGCCCATTTTTCATGTTTCTACATTCTACATTGTTCTAAAACAGAATGAAGTAGTTTGTTTGCTTCATCCAGGATAAAGAAAGTGGGAGGGTGGATTTTTCAAGTGAAAATCTCTTTGATGAAAGAGACTCATCCTGTTTAATATGCAACAATATGTCTGTAAACACAGCCTAACAGACTTCTGTAAATTGGAACCATTCTTTCATTCACAAAACAATTATGCATTGAGCGTCTGTGCATGCAAGGTATCCTTTAGCCCAAGACAAAACAAGTCCTTCCCTTTGTTTGGACGAAAAATACCCGCTTCCATAAACATATAATATGTCAGGGGGTGACAAGTGCAGCAGAGGAAATCTAAGCAGGGTAAGTGGAGTGCGATGGGGGGCGGGAATGCTTCTTCAGATAGAGTGGTCTCGGAAGGCCTCTCTAAGGAGGTGACATTTGAGCGAAGACCTGAATGGTGAGTACAAAGTCCAGTACTGGCCAGTGTGGTTGGAGTAAGGAGAATGCATGGAGACTGATAAGGAATGGTATTTGCATTTATTTTTGCTTCATTCTCATAGCCATTGGGACACTGATTTCTCTAGAACAGATCATACAAGGCCATATAGGGTCTTGTAAGGACTCTGGCCCTTACTCTAAATGAAATGGGAAACCATGGGTAGGGGAGACACAGATTATGATTTCTCATTTTTTAAAGGATTGCACTGACTTTCTGTTAAGAATAAACTGTAGAAAGGCAAGAGTAGAATCAGGAGACTGGTGAGCAGTGGAGTCAGGATGAATGATCCAGGTAAGAAATGACAGAAGCTGGGATCAAGATGTTAACTGTAGACGTGGTGGGAATATGGTTACATCTGTAATTAATTTCTCACTGTCATTTCTGGGTCTTAATTCATGTAGTTCTTTGGTGCAATCTTTAACATTGTGCCCATCATACCATATAATGATTATTTATATGTATAGCTGTCTCCAGGAGTTGGTGATGGACAGGGAAACCTGGCGTGCTGCAGTCCATGGGGTCACAAAGAGTCGGACACGACTGAGAGACTGAACTGAACTGATATCAGTCTCCTCCAGATAAAAGTGATCCAGAAGTAAGCCAACCTCTTATTACTCTTGTATTTCTAATTTCTAGGATATTGAAGGTGCCCAACAAACATCTTTGGAGTGAGTGCATCCCCAAGTCTGTCCTTCTGGATATGGATTAGCATAGGTTTTAAAGTCAGTTTCAAAAACAGAGAGGGCAACCTGAACTATGGAATTACTTAGAAAATATTTCTAGAGAAATCACTGATCCAGTAGGGGTGGGAGGAAATAAGAAGCACATGCAAATGTTAGGGTTTTTCAATTAAATAATTAAGCCCAATTTTCACTCACAAATGTCCTCCATATGTATGCCTAGTTTCTTGACTACGGTACTTTAATAAAATAGGTGTTGTGCTTGATTAAATGTTATATTATAAAATAATTCTAGGGAAAACATTTATATGTTTATAATATGCATATGTGCTTATGCACATATGTATGAATAAAACAGCAAAGAATCCAGGAATAAATATTGCCCATTAAGAGGTCCACTGACCAAACTGCCGAAAAAGGGTTGCAAAATCCATTTTAATATATGATAAGTCAATATCCTATATGACACATAAAATATTTGTAGTGTAAACCTATAGGTCTGGCCAATAACCAGACCACCTGACCTGCCTCTTGAGAAACCTATATGCAGATCAAGAAGCAACAGTTAGAACCGGACATGGAACAACATACTGGTTCCAAATAGGAAAAGGAGTACATCAAGGCTGTATATTGTCACCCTGCTTATTTAACTTATATGCAAAGTACATCATGAGAAACACTGGGCTGGGAGAAGCACAAGCTGGAATCAAGATTGCCGGGAGAAATATTAATAACCTCAGATATGCAGATGACACCACTCTTATGGCAGAAAGTGAAGAGGAACTAAACAGCCTCTTGATGAAAGTGAAAGAGGAGAGTGAAAAAGTTGGCCTACAGCTCAACATTCAGAAAACTAAGATCATGGCATCTGGTCCCATCACTTCATGGGAAATAGATGTGGAAACAGTGGAAACAGTGTCAGACTTTATTTTGGGGGGCTCCAAAATCACTGCAGATGGTGATTGCAACCATGAAATTAAAAGACGCTTACTCCTTGGAAGGAAAGTTATGACCAAACTAGAGAGCATATTGAAAAGCAGAGACATTACTTTGCCAACAAAGGTCCATCTAGTCAAGGCTACGGTTTTTCCAGTGGTCAGGTATGGATGCGAGAGTTGGACTGTGAAGAAAGCTGAGTGCTGAAGAATTGATGTGTTTGAACTGTGGTGTTAGAGAAGACTCTTGAGAGTCCCTTGGACTTCAAAGAGATCCAACCAGTCCATTCTGAAGGAGATCAATCTTGGGTGTTCATTGGAGGGACTGATGCTAAAGCTGAAACTCCAATACTTTGGCCACTTCATGCAAAGAGTTGACTCAGTGGAAAAGACCATTATGCTGGGAGGGATTGAGGGCAGGAGGAGAAGGGGATGACAGAGGATGAGTTGGCTGGATGGCATCACTGACTTGATGGACATGAGTTTGAGTAAACTCCAGGAGTTGGTGATGGACAGGGAGGCCTGGCGTACTGCGATTCACGGGGTCACAGAGCTGGACATGACTGAGCGACTGAATTGAACTGAACTGAATAAATTTGAGTCAAGATTCTAATTTTTTTCAGTTAAATTTAATTTGTTAGGCAGCAGTTAAGCCTGATTTGTGAAGAGATGTACACTGACTCTCATGATAGTAACCTCCACCCATCATAACCTCTTTAAACTTCAAGGAATGCATGGACTATTTAAGTGCAAACATTTTACAGTGTAGTGCAATTCTTTGACAATGTATCATTCTCAGTTGGGTATATCAAGTAATGTTTTAGAGGAGGGAGAGGAGAGCATTTCATTTGGAGGCATGCTCCTACATTTATTATGTTTGAGCAACATAGAGAAAGTTAATGTGGCTACAGAAAGTGGATTATATACTATGGCTCTGCAGATAATGGAGTTATTTGGAAGACTGTCTTTATATGCAAATAGGCAAATATGGATGTTGGGAATGAAAGTTTGTAAATATGTAAATATGGATAGTCTATTGATGAAACAGTTTTATATATTAACTTTCTGAAATAACTCATATACTATTTTTCACTTAGTAAAAATGGTATCACCTAATTGAAACAAAACTGCTCTATGTTATACTTTAAACAATGGTCTCGCTATGTTCAAATTAGGTCTCAAAGGTTGTAGATGGGGGAAAACCAAAAACATCATGATTCTGTGACACCATAGCCTAAGCAAGTCACAGAAAGTAGGTAACTGTTTTATAAGAAAAGAAGGCACAAAGTAGATATTAATTAATGAGGTACGATACAGATACATTTTTCTATGTAGCACTGTAACATGAGTAAAAGCTGACTTACTGTGGAGCTCACAGGCAAGTTAGAAAGCTATTTACAATGTCAGTATAGGAGTTCTCTGCACAGATTCTAAAGTCTCTCTCTTTCTCTCTCTCTCTCTCTCTCACACACATACACACACACACACACACTTTTCAGGCTATTTAGGATGACTTTTGACAACTCTTTTTGATAAGCCAATTAATTAGTTAAAACATTTTAGAAATGTTGTTATTGTTTTAAATAAGTTATTGCAAGCCCAGGACATTTTTTTTCCTAGCAATTATGTTATATTAGATAGCCTGAGAAACTTTAAATATAGAGTAAAAGTTAGAGTACATTTTTTTTTTTATGAAAGACTGAGTTAAATAGAGTATTGTTGCGTTGTGTTAGCTGCTGTTGTGTCTGACTCTTTGCAACCCCATGGACTGCAACCCCATGCCAGGCTCCTGTCAGAGAATTTTCCAGGCAACAATACTGGAGTGGGTTGCCATTTTCTTTTCCAGGGCATCTGCCCAACCCAGGGATCAAACCTGGGTCTCCTGCATTGCAGGAAGATACTTTACCATCTGAGTCACCAGGGAGGTAGCAGAAATATTAACAATCAAAGCACTAAAAAGAAAGAAGAGGAACCCAAGCTGGAAAGGTGGAAGTGAAATACAGTTGTTCAGGGATGACATCATTCTATAGACAGAAAACCCTAAACATGCCACCACCAGAAAACTACTAGAGCTCATTAATGAATTCAGTAACGTTGCAGGATACAAAGTTAATATACAGAAATCTGTTGCATTTCTATACACTAAGAATTAGCCATCAGAAAGAGAAATTAAGGAAACAACCCCATTTACAACTGTATCTAAAGAATAAAATATCTAGGAATAAACCTACCTAAAGAGGTAATAGACCTATGTAAGGAAAAATATTAAGACACTGATCAAAGAAACTGAAGATGATGCAAACAGATGGAAAGATATGCTGTGTTCATTAACTGGAAGAATTAATATTGTTAAAATGACCATACTACCAAGGCAATTTACATATTCAATGCAATCCCTATGAAAATCCAAAATGCATTCTTTTTAAACAAAATTAGAACAAACAATTTTAAAATTTGTATGGAAACACAAAACATCTCAAATAGCCAAAACAATCTTGAGAAAGAACGGAGCTAAAGGAATTATGCTCTCTGATTTCAGACTATATTACAAGGCTACAGGAATCAAAATAGTATGGTACTGGCATAAAAACGGACACAGATCAATGGAACAAAATAGACAGCCCAGAAATAAACCCATGCATTTATGGTCAACTAACACAACAAAGGAGGCAAGAACACACAATGGAGAAAAGACAGTCTGTTCAATAAATAGTGCTGGGAAAACTAGACAACTCTATGTAAAAGAATTATATTAGAACATTCTTTAATACCATACAAAAAAGTAAATTCAAAATCTAAGACCAGATACTATAAATCTCATAGAGGAAAACCTGGGCAGAACATTTTTTGACATAAATCAGAGAAATATTTTTTGAATCTGTCTCCTAAAATAAAGGAAATAAAAGCAAAAGTAAACAAATAGTGCCTAATGAAACTTAAAAGCTTTTGCACAGTGGAGGAAACCATTGACAGGATGAAAGGACAATACCCTGAATGGAAGAATATATTGACAAATGATATAAGCAATAAAGGATTAGTATCCAATGTTTTTCCAGTAGTTTTTCCAGTAGTCATGTGTGGATGTGAGAGTTGGACTATACAGAAAGAATTGATACTTTTGAACTGTGGTGTTGGAGAAGACTCTTGAGAGTCCCTTGGACTGCAAGGAGATCCAACCAGTTCATCCTAAAGGAGATCAGTCCTGAATACTCACTGGAAGGACTGATGTTGAAGCTGAAACTCCAATACTTTGCCTACCTGATGCAAAGACCTGACTCATCTGAAAAGACCCTGATGCTGGGAAAGATTGAGGGTGGGAGGAGAAGGGGACGACAGAGGATGAGATGGCTGGATGGCATCACCAACTCAATGGACATGAATTTGGGTGAACTCTGAGAGTTGGTGATGGACAGAGAGGCCTAGCATGCTGCAGTTCACGGGGTTGCAAAGAGTTGGACATGACTGAGTGACTGAACTGAACTGATCCAACATATATAAATGACTCAGATCAAAGATGATTCCATTTTGATGAGAAAAAACTGCTCAATACCACTTTCGTGCTGAACATCAGCAAGTTTTCTAATTAGCATCAACTGTCTTTTCCCTTTCTTTTCCTTACTCCCTCAGCACTCTATATCCTTATCCACTAAGAGTTCACATGTTAATTCTGCACCAGGATCTGCTTCAAGCTCTCCTTTGGCATGATTCCATGTATTACCACTTACATCATTCTTACTTTAGCCACTCATCCCTAGACATATTCCAAACTTAGAATTTTCTCTTCTTTCTTAGGAAAACTCCCTTGTCCTAGGCTGCCACATTCCACGCTACTCTAGAAAAAAAACAGCATATGCTAACACATTAATATGTAATAACACTGCCTATCCCACTCACCAAGTGGCAACTTAACATTCAGGATTATAACTACCCAAAGGAGAACTACCACTGCTGGAAATTTTCAGGTAAATTTGTAGCAGGATAATCATTTCAGAAAGGTGACTGTCTTTGGATGTTCTTCAGATCCTCTAAGTATTTGCTGATGTACTAGAAATAACACACTGCTTCATCAAAGGCTGATGGTCCGTCACACAGACAAGTAACTAACATGTCTTGGGCCCCTCCAATGTTCTTCTCCTTTCTAGGTCTTAGTCGTGGTACTTTACAGCATGGGATTTAGACAAGTTACAGAGGCCAGAGTCAAATCATACTCACAGCCTTCTGCAGCAAAGGCTTCTTCTTGGAAAGAGAATTGGGAAAAGCAGATGGTGAAGGTCACATTGGATCTACTGTGCTGTATGGGCAGAATGGAGGGGTCTCAGTGGACTCTGTGTTGTCCACCCTGGGCATTAGACAGCAATGCACATCTGACTTAGGTTGCTCTTATGAGGAACAACCACCGAACACTCACTGTTTTGATGTAAAGAGCCCTCGGATTGCTTTTGATCTGCATATTAACAAAGACAAGAAAGACAGCCAGGTTACTTCTTAGAAGCAACAAGAAAGACATTTTCCCTTGAAAATGTGCAAGATACATCCCTGCTGGAAAACACACACACACACACAAAACAAAACAAAACAAACAAACAAAAAATGAAAATCCTTTTATCCAGAATCTGTGGCTTGCTTTCTTGTATTCCTCAGTACACACAAATATGTGAAAATGCACAGCATTCAGACGTGCAGCTTGATCGAGTGATAATCTCTTATAATGTTCCTCTATTTAAAGCAACAAACAGATGGAGGGTTTATGAGCAAGGCTGGTAAAAGTAAAAGCAAATGATTGTAATAGTTGTACTTTTAATAGGATTCCCCGCAATCAAAAACATTATTCCCCAAGGAACAAATTGTTCTATAAAATTACATTACTTAGGAAAGAGACAGTCCGCCCTGCCTTTGCTGAAGCGACAGAGGACTCCAGGATGGCCTTTACTGCGGGGACTCTCAAGTCAGATGGGTGTTCTGGAAGGATAGAGGGCTACCCGGCTCCACAATCCCAAAGAAGAAACTCAGTGGAACAGGGTCAAAAGTAGAAAGACCAAGTGGCGAAAGGGGGTATAAAGTATGTCTGAGCTTGGACTAAATTTATTACCTTCTAATTCTCTACTTTGAAAAACAAGGTTTGGGAAATTCCTAGGGATTTAAGCTAAGCATGCCGCATCGCTCCCCTCTCTGCCAATTCAGACCAAAATCTCGCTCAAGCACAGCAAATCTTCCTTAACAAACAGTGGAACTGTAAACAATCCAACACTAATTTGTTATCATTATCCCTCTTTAAGAGAAACAGAACTCACTATAATTCTATCATTAAGATGAATATACCATTTTAAGGCCTTTACGTAAATTATAATTAAAGCTAATCTCAATGAAAGTTATTACACCATTTTGGAAGAAAATAAACAACCCAAAGAGAGGGAAACAATGTGGTCCATAACTCGCTCCAAAAATATTTTTTGCCTCCAAAGCTCGCATTGAGGGAGACATTCCTGCGCATGATACAAATGGTTCTGACATTAAGAAAAGTAAACAAGTAAGAAAAATAAAGATGGAAAAATTCTGTGGTCAGTTCACAAGTGCTTTTTTATTGTTTGAGGCAGGGTTAAAGCCTTTTATAAAGACAAGGATATATGTGCCACAAGATTGGACGTGACATTGGACTAGTCCAGCTGCCCTTGCACAGGACTCTGGCTGCCCATAATATGCCACGGACGAACCATGTGCTGGTGCTTTCAAACAAAGAACCAGGGTGGGGCTGAATACAGCTCATTTAAAGCATCATCTCAATGCTGTTTTGTAGGTCAAAAAGAGTAAAGATACTTGACTCTGGTTATTAATGGATTTGAGAGATAAAGCCAAACATTTAATATTCTCTAATATTAATGGTCTTAAGGGTTTTGATCTAAATTTGTCTCAATAACTGATTACTGAATGTTGTGTGTAATCTACAAAGAGGGACTCCTGCCAACACCAGTGCGAGTCATTCAGGGACTGTGTTGACTCAATAGGCCAGAGGCCATGGAAATGGACTTGAACAGAGAAAGCAGGCTCTTCTTGGGTGTCTCGGGGGTTCTGAGACTTAAAGACCTCTAGTCTTTTGGTATCCATAAGTAGGAACGAGTCTCATTTATGTTTTGTTGTCCTTAAACTAACTGAATGATGGGAGACCCTGGACAATGAACACTTGGTCTAAATAAAAATAAACATAAATGCTACTGTGTCAAGAGCAAAGAGCCCTTCAAATATCCTCTACTGGTGTACCAGTATATTACATGGAATTACAGCCATCCAACCAGCATGATCATGCTCATTTTCCTTGTAACATTAGGGCTGGAATATAAACAAAGGTATACAAAGACCATCTCACAAGCTGTGGATTTCATTTCTGAGAGATTCTGAGAAATTAAATTCAAAGGGTTTGTGCCTTTTATTAAAAACTGTTTGGTCTCGTGAGTGTTTTCAACAGCCTCCACTTTCCTTTTTAACTTCCTGACCTGCTCTATCTTTTATCACCTCACTACCTTTATATAGCACCCAAAGGAGCAAGACCGCTCCAAACACACATATGGGCATAGACGTAGCTGGGAGGATATGTGGTTAAAAAGAAATAAATAAGAGTCCTTAGATAGAACCCGGTGTTGGGAAAGATGCCTGACACTGCCTAGTATTCAGGGCAAGAAGAGGATTTAGCAATGAACAAAAACATGGTAAAATCCATGCTTTCGAAGACAAGGTTTAGTGACAGCAATTTACTCCAAACAACAAATTGTAAGAGCACAAAGCTCATCATAAAAATACAACATGGCTAAGAACTCACCTCTTCTGTTCTCCAAAAAACTGCAAACTGAAATGAATTGCCCGTGATGAATATGCTAAAGGATGATGAGGGTGGGGTGGGAGGGGACTATGCAGAATACAGAAGATTAAGATTTAAGGGAAATAACAGAAAGGAGGCTTCCTCTAAACTGACTCTGTCACTAGAAATCAACCCACAGCACAATGGTATCAGAAGGATCTCTGCTCAGAAGGATAGGCAAGCTGAAGACACAGTCTCTCACACTTGACAACAGCCACTGAGCACGCTCAGGGAGGCCCCAGGTGTGACCTCTGCTCCCCTGTGAGCAGTGGAGGGGCCAGGCAATCTATCATGGTGTTCATCCTGTCAGCCCTGGTGCTTCGCCACCACTGTCTGTCACCCTAGTGGATGAGACCTGCTTAAGGGCAATCATGTCAATCTCTATGTGACCACTCAGTCTAAGGCAGAAGGATGATCCTGACAGGCCTGGCAAAGTCAGCAGAAGGTACCAAAAGCTGAAGTCGTAGCTTTCCTACAGAGAAGGGTTGTAGGCCATTGTCTTTTCATTTAGCTTTTCCTTTATTATTTTTTTTCTAACTCTCATGTCACTGGCTAAGGCATAGAGAACTTGCCTTTCAGAGCTGGTCATCACGGATGAACCTGTTGCCCTCTGAGTTTTTCCCATAGTAAATATAGCGACACTTCCCCAGGACACCTGCAAATTAAAAGATACACAATTATTACTGGTGGCTCAAGTATTATAGCAAGAAAACACTGGTGCTGCATGGCACAAATATAATCACAAAGCCCATGGGCGGTGGCAAATGGATTAAGCCCCCAAAGAGAAGGACCCTACTTCCTTGTCCTCAATGGTTGACACTCAAATAAAATGTCAGCAGAGCACAGGCTCCTAAGAAGAATATTTTTTCTGAATGATTTGTCGTTCACATTTTAAAGAATTTTCTAGTTAAGCCAGTTACTTCTCAAAACAAAGCAAAACCCTCATTCTCTCTCCAAGTTCCTTTAGTAGACTTTCTAAAAATGGAAAATTAAGAATTGAAAGATGGGCTCAGCCCAAACACAAGATATAAAACAATCCTTCTAGAATGTGGAATTTCAAATCCTTTATCATGAATCAATTTTGTTAATATCCAGACAGAAGCTTCCAAATCACAGCAGACATCAAGTACATAATGGATGATTAAGGAAGGATGGTGTTCACAAAGCGCCACATGGAAAGTAACGGAGCCTCCAACAGTAAATAGTTTCTTGCAGGGGTCCTGAACTATACTCTCAGCTTGGAATGCACTTGATTTTCATCTTCAGTTTTATTTTAAATAATTTTGTGGCTCCATATACAGCTTTTCTCTAACAGAGATTATAAGAGGACTTTAAATGATGCCCTTAGAATAAGGCCAAATCTTTTAATCAACTCATCATTTATCCTAAATACCCATAAGCAATCACTTGCCATAGTTATTTTGAAAGCTTTGAAGGATTATTAAGAAAACACCAGTTTTTTTACATGAAACTATTTATAACTACAATTTGATTTTTGCCACCTTTGGTTTCTTTCCTTCTAATTTTAGAAAAACTAACTTAAAACTTTCACGGAGTTATCTTATTACTAATAGTACTTGAGTCTCTGAAATGTGCATAACCAGAAAAAAAAGTGTCCATAACACATAAATTCATGAAATACAAATCGGTCTGTAAAAATAGTTACCTATATACATGCTTTTTCGCCATTATTTTGATAGTGTGAAACTAACCACCGCCATCTACTATTCATTAGGATAAATCAGCACTTGAAAATCGAGCAGGTTCTTCACATCAGAAGTCCTATGTGGTAAATACTTGGGTCACTGTACAGGAGATATTTCTCCACTACAGAACTGTAGACTGTATTCTTCAACATGGATTAAAAATGACTTAGAAACTTCTAAAGACAAGGCAGATGTTCCTTGGTTTGGATGACTTGGGACAACATGGAGAACTGCTGGGGTCACAGAATTTCTGCAAGTTTGCAATCGAGAGAGGATGACATCATTTCATGGCCTCAGAATGGGCCTTGGGCTGGCTGTCATCACCTCTGCTTCCTGCCAGGGTCCCCTGAGAAAGTTCACTGTGGACCACTCCTCACCTCTGGCCATGCTTTCTTCTTGGCCCCCAGTCCCCAAGTTTTGCTTTCCAGTACTGGTCTGGTGCCTGGAAACACTGAGGTTGGATGAAACCTCCCTGAGACCCTTCTTGGGGCCTAAATTATTCTTTTGGCTGTTGACACTGAGCTGTTCCCTTTACTGTGCTGAATTACACAGCACCTGGAATTGTGCTAAGATGGTCATCAGAGCCAGGACAGGTCTGTGGGCATAGCTCTTGAGGCTGCAGTCCTGGAACAGCACCCCCTACAGGCCTGGATGGGAGTGTCTCAAAAGTCTTTGAAAATCCACAAGGGGCTTCCTTAAACATAACTGATTCCAAGAAATCCTCAAGAATGTGGACGGATGAGGCTATGGGATGTTAATTTCTCTCTACAGCACCAGGACAGCAAGAAGTTTTATAAAAAGAAATGAATAGGGCTGTCAGATGTTATAAAGAACATAGTCTTTCTCTTGAGTGAAAGAACGAAAGGCAGATACAGACACACACACGCACACACACACGCACACACACATGCACACACAAAACATCAGCGGGTGCATTTACTGCAGGAAACTCTCCAGCACATTGGGGATTGAGTATCTTCTCTCTGTGCTCTCTCCATGGCAAACTTCAACTGCAGACCTTGCCTATAGACAACCTGGATAGCAACTGCCCTTCTAGAAACAGGCTGGATATTCCTGAACGTGGGCTGTAATGTGGAGGGAGGGGATGTGTTCTGAGGCATGCACAACCCTGCCCTTCTGTTCTGGTCGGCACTGATAAAAGTCCTTTTTAAGGTCTGCCCTGTTCCTGTGGGCCTGAAAGTGAGAATGTTTATAGACACCCCGGTGAGAAAGGGCTGTGTGATGAATGCAGGAGTCTGTGGCAAAGTGTCAGAGCTTGGAAAATGAGGCAAGGACATGAGGTATTAATATTGTCAGTGATCTCTTGACGGGAAAACAGATACCGCGCTCACCCTCAGATTTAAATAGACATCAAGTGCGTTAATGACAAGAGGGCCGACTTCAAACAAAGGGGCTGTGTGGTGGGGAGCAGAGCCAGTCTCCGGGCTGGCATAACCGGATCTGAAAAGACACTGTCAGGGCTCGAGACAGGCCCAGGATTGTGTGCGGTGACAGAAAACAGAGATGCTGAGAGAGATACCAGAGCCGTATTATGCCAAGGATATTCTAACACTGCCTGCTGCTCTAACAAAAGCTGACATCACTCCCCGGCACTTGGGGTCTTCTTCGCCTGCTCCTGCACAGCGTGTCTCCCCAGACATCATTACGAAACTTGCTACCCCGGCCAAGTTCCTAGCAGCCCTGTTCCATTAGAGCACTGGGGTCATGGGGCCCGAGGATGACCTCAGTCCATCTAAATTTGGACTCTGCAGGAGGACCACACTCATACCCCCCTGATATCCTGGCTACTTGAGGTGGTCAGAGCGCCAAGGTGCGAGGAGCTGTCACCTTGAATAAAATCCGGAAAGGAAGGCCCTCAGTCTGCAGGCTCCTCCAGGAAGGCACAGGGACAGCCTGGCAGCCCGACAATGAAATCCAGCTGCTGCTGCTCCCCTGGGGAGAAAGGTGGTACGGCTAGCGACAGTTAAAGTCAGATGAGATTTCTGAACTTGAATCGCCAACGACTGCTTAAATTGACCAAGTGGTAGCCTCCATTGAGCCGCTGACCTGAGCTCACAGCTGGGAATGGATAACCCTGCCCCCAAAGAGGACGTTCATGCTTAATAAATAAATAAGTAAATAACATTAACATGGCGGGGGGGTGGGGGAGGCGGGAAGCCAGCCCTAAGACTTCATTTGTCGTGAAGGTTATTTGTAACCTAATAGGATCTGTTCATAAATGAAGCGACCCGGTGACTGTGTGTTTCCCTCTCTCTTGTTCTCCCCCGGCCTTCCTTCTCCATCATGGCAACTGCCATAAACTGTGAAAACTATGGAGGAAACAGCTTGCTTGCAAAGAACGTTTTGATGGGGAGGCGCTCTGAGGTTGGAATTCGGGAAGCCGCTGGTGGTGACTCGGTAGGCGGTGGTCTCTGGGTACATCTGCAATGCACTCACTTGTTTGTATCTCTTCAAACTCTAAATGCCTTGGGACTAGATGGGGAACAACACATTAATGGTGTATGTAGTGTTTCTAATTAAAATATCTGGCTTTGCCCATAATAAGTGAAGCAGGCTTGCCGCGAATCAGGCTGACGTGCAGTCTGCGTGGGGGTTTCTTTTGGGGAGCCCTGAAAAATGACAGTGCCTGTCCCCTTGGGAATCTTCTCCTACCAAATGAGACAATCTAATTTTTCTTAAGTAGCCAGCTCTGCCATCACTGTAAGCTCTTAAAACTTTAGTTCTGGAAAGGATATGTCTGGGAAAATCTATTTTAAAGAGGCCCTTTATCTTTAAAATGTCCCCCGCCCCCACACTCGGATGGGTGTTCTAATTATGTAGGTTAGGTTATGACTTTGGGGCTGCCTGGGGGTTGGGACTCAGCATCTTGTCTTGGCTGCACCAGTGTGGCCATGGTACAGATAGGACTGAGGAAAACCCTAAGTGTCCTGGGAAGGACATCTTCAGATACCCTGCAGAGGCCAGCAAACACCCCAGGACTTGCTGACATCCCATATGGCCTTGTCTTACCATCTATTTAGTAAGGGGAGGTGGGGAAAGACTGTATTTAAATCCAGTTTGGCCCCTAACAGCTGAGGACACATACCCTCATATGTTCCCTCACTGGGCTGGTTTTCCCATTTGTAAAATGAGGGCAAGGGGCCAGATATCCCAGAGTTCCACCTTGCTTGTGAAATAGATGATTCAGCATTTCTGAATGTTTCCCTTATGAAGATAAGGATGCCACGTACTATAGTGCCTGATGTAGGAGCCAGAGCCAATGGTTAATCCAAATTTGATTTGGACCAAGTCAGCTCTTGAAACCCATCCAGTCCATTTTCCTATAATACATAAAAGGGAGCTCTGCTGGACTTCCAAACACCCAAGGAAAGAATTTCCACTCACTTTCTTGCAACCTGCATTTCATACCTACAGCTGGGACATGCTCACCACTAATTAGCTCATGTCCCCCTAGCTTTGACATAGCTCAAGTCTCCTAGCTCTATGTTTGATAGAACTGAAGACTAAATGTCAGAGTAAATGGTCTACCATTTGTATTTTAGCTGGGAAAGAATAATAGTCTTTCCTCATACAAAAATTCATCTGATGATGGAATACCGGCTGGACCAATAACATGGAGAAAGTATAGATTTTATTATCACTAATAATGTTAGTTTTGGTAGTCATTGCTTTAAATGCTATTATCACAAATATATGTAGGTGTAATTGTGTAATGACAAACAGATTGTAATCTATTTGTGATCACTAGCACCTTCCAATCAGTGCTACAAAGTAAGCAAGGGACAGAGGACTCCTCATTCAACTCCTGTTCTCCCATCTGTATGGGTAAAGCAAGGAACCAGACTCTTTGTGGCCTCTGAAGAGTGATGATGATATTGTGAAGACGTGGGTGGGCCCAGAGATGGAAAGAATATTTGGAGAGTCTTTCTGATTCATTATGGAAGGTTCTGTGTGACATTATCCATAGTGTGAACATGTCACCTCTACAATAATCCCTCCTCCTCAATTTCTAATATCCAGCGCTTCAAACAGTAATTAGTACTAAGGAGGTGTTCAATAAATATTTGAATAAATTTAATACCATTCAAATTATCTGTACACAATTTAAACAGAATCCATAAAGTGAGGAATTTCAGTTGTTAAACACTCATACTTTTAACCTTCGTTAAGATGACAGGCATCTGAGATGTTTTAAAAATATACACAGATTAAATATTTGCAAAGTAACAGAAGGCAACAGCCTCAATTCCTCAACATCAAAAACAACTGATGTTGTTTTTATGCTCAACACTTTCCTCCCACAAAAACAAAGCAATCAGGACGTCTGGTTGGAGAGAGCGCAGTGGACTGAAGGAACATTATCATCCAGCCTTAAGAGCTGTAAACGTCATACAAGGGAAAGGACATTCCCCACAAAGCGCATTCCTCGGCCTTTGTTCTGTGCAGGTCCGAAGTAAACAGGGAACTAGAAGGAATAAACAGCTATGCTTTATGGTCTTGAGAAGCGGCTGGAGCAATACTCTGAGGTCAGCCTGTGTGATGGACTATCAGCTCCACTGTGGACATCACACAGGATTCAGCAGAGCTTGCAGAATTGCAGGCTCGAAGTACAACAGCCGCCTTCAGCATAAGCTACTTAAGAACAAAGAAAAGATTTTAAAAGAAAACAAAAAGAAGAGAGATTTTTTAAATGGTCTTAAGGGAAGAGGTTGCTTGGGAGCAGTTTTAGGGGAAGCAGGAAGGACAAAGTCCACCTTCTGTGGGGAGCATATTTTCCCTTCATTTGCAGACCCATCTGGGAAGTCTTAGGTTGGAAATAAAATGGGGACAGGCTCTCCACCTGACCGCTGGGAAGGGAGAGAAGACAAAGTGAGACTTCCTCCCAAGCTAGCTGAGCATGGTTTCAGGCCAGAGTCCCGGCTTTGGTGGGCATGCCATCCTTGCCAAGCACTGAAGTGGCCACCTCAAACAGCGCTGCTCAAGTCTCTCAAATGAGTGCACTGTTTTAATCTCTTCTACTTTATTATATAAAACAACCCCAGGAGGGATATTCTCACCCTGCTCTCCTGACTCTGATATTTTGCCATGGTGGACCTCTGAATACTGCCATTTTGACCCCCAGGGTGCTCTGGCTGAAGGCTTATGAATATAACACAAACTAGCCTGGTACTTTTTCTTTCGGAAAACATTAATTATTCAGAGAAAACTACATTTCATCAATTTAATTTCTTAATTTTTAAATTCAAAGTCAAGCCACATTCTATTTTTAACATTTTCATTTTTTTTATTGAAATTATTTTCAAAGGGGATTAATTCTTTTCCATGTAATTTTTTACATTAAGGTGAAATCCTCCACCAGCTTTTGGCAAATAGCAAATTTTACTGGTTACACCTTCTAAATCTCTTTAAGTCATTAATTTTCGCAAGGTTACATTTCCTTGAGTAAACTTTTGCAGATGTAAATTGTGACAGGAAGAATTAAGTCCTCTGCTGAAGTTTAGACAGCACATTGTATTGTGTTTCATGTTAGTTCACTTCAATTTTATTGTGTTTTCATTATTGCTACAAAGGCTAAGTCCTTTCCATGAATTTGTGCAGTTTTCAATATGCCGACAAGATATAAATCTTTGGTCACTTTTTCATCCATAATAAATTGCCCTATGTACAGGTTTAGTTGCTGTCAGTTTATTCTGGATTAAGTAAATGGCAGTTTGTATTTATTTTTAGCACAAAGAGTACACAGGACATATGTAAATACTCTGGATGCACAAGAGGATCTACATCGTGGGGTATAATACTCTGCTTCTTACCAAATACCATCCGAAAAACCACATTTAGGGGTCATCTCATCAAAGGTTTGGATACATCCGTGCACTGAAAGAAAGCTGGCACAAATGCTGGACACCATCTCCCTTTGAGAAAAGGATACTTGGCCACATGCTCAGCCCACTCCAGTGAGGCCTGAAGGAAGGTTAAACTTTCTACTGAGAGAGAACAGATTATACAGCCTCCTTAGACAAATACTGGGCCTTGTCAAGTCTCACCCGTGTGTTTGCAAGGAAGAGAAAAGCTGGGGAAGGAAACCAGTCAGCAGGGAAAGTATCTTGGCAAAATCGCTACAGAAGGTGAGAGGAATGCAAGGCTGAGAAGCTAGTGCCCTCCCCGCTGCACCCCCCACCCCCGCCAGCCTGACGAGGCTGCAGGAACAGTCACGTGAGCAGGCAGACAAGTTGACATGTGACAAGCCAGAGCCTGTGGAAAATGCACTCGGGCTCCCAGGGCAGCTGAAATGAGGCTTGTCATTTTAGAAGAGAAGGAGGAAGGAGAGGATTAAAAAAGATGCAGGGCCAGTTTCTCCCTCAAATAGCCTGTTAGTGGGAAGCATGAAAGCAGGGGCAAGCCTGAGAGACATGTGCACCTTTGAGTGGGTCCCTAGTAACCAGACCCGCAGCCTCACTGTGAGCCCCCAGGCCCTGTGCTCCGGTTGCAGAGGCTGCAGCCCTTCCCAGACCTGACCAGACCATTCAGTGTCCTCTCTGCATTGAGGAAATACGAAGCTGACAGATTTAAAAGTTATCTGGCAGTGGATGTTTCCATGATGTGAATCCTGGAAGAGAAACAGTCAACATGCTTTCCCTCAGATTGTCAATGCTCTTTAAATTATTTTGTACTGGGGGTCGTGTGTGTAGGCAGAGATGGACGGGAAAGTATCCCAGGTCTGAGTGTGGGCTCCCTTGCTCCCTTGTTTAAACATTGGTAATATGATTGGCTCTTACCTCAATACATGCTATATTTCAATCAAAGAGGAACATGTAAATATCAGAGATCGAATGCCACAGTAAATATTTCCATGCTCCCATTACATCCCCTCTTCAGAAAACCAAATCAAACCAAACCAAAAACAAAAAATAACAACCAATAACCCACCGTTGCTAAATCTTAGCAACCCAAAATTTGAGTTTTCTTTTCAGGTTACATATTTTTGTGTGTGTGCCAGTTAAGAATGAAGCCAGAAATGGTTTTCACTCTGACTTCCTAAACAATGATTCACTCATTCACTCCTATGATACTTGATTATTTTGCTGTACTTTCTAGTAAGCTCGAACACAGAATAGGAAATTTTTCTTTGAAAGTATTTTTTGAAAGGTATTGAAGAATTCTCACTGAGACAGAATTTAAAGATCTTTATTTTCAGGAAAGGACCAAGAGAAGGTTCTAAGGGGCTTCCCCAAGGTCACAGTAGCAGACCAGACACCACAGGACTACAATGCTATCTTTCTTGCTTGCCTGTGGGATCTCAGTTCCCTGACCAGAGATCGAACCCATGCCCCACTGCAGTGGAAATGCAGATTCCTGACTACTGAACCTCCAAAGTCCCAGCAATGCTATCTTTCCAGGACAAATCCCTCTGAATTATAGGACACTGCCCTTAGGATAGAAGAATGTCAAAGATACACAACCTGATTCATATCCACTTTTCCACCAGAGAAACTTGAATCCTTAAAGCCAGTTTGGTCTGTGTTCCCCTCTCCCCACCTCCCTATTCTAAGTAGGGTTTAATGGATCTGAGATGGGCTGCATTCCAAGTGCACGCCAAGATGGGATGCAAATGAGTTCAGATTCATGAAGATCCCTCTGCGCTCCTCGCTGATGGACAGCCCACCAGCCAGGCTGTCAGTCAAAATGGACAGTGGTCACGTGGTACGGCTTCATTTTTATTTATTAAGTTTTTGACCGAAGAACTCAGAAATATTTCAGATAGGAGAGAGAAAAGGAAAAAAATAAATTTTCACCCCTTTACCACCTCTGCCATCCCTACCATGATTCATCTTTTCCACCTTTTCTGTGAGGTTGGGAGTGTGGCCACTAGAGGGCAGCATGAATTTAGGAAAAACAGCTGCTTTCTTAAAAAAATAAATAAATAACTGATGGCAACGATTCAGGGAGGGCCATTAAAGTCACACTGGGCTTTTGGTCACCAATTATAGGTTCTGTAATAATCAATACGTCATGTTTGCTCAATCTGTGCTGAACGCTTCCTGGGAATGGGGTTACCAGACACCCCCTACTGCTCACCCCTCCTTTTGGATGCCTCTCGTCTGGATTTCAGGGACTAATTTTCTTTCCCATCAATTGCTCTAATTAGTCTTCTAGGCTCAGGGTTTGGGGATATTTGCATATCACCTGTATAAATGTAAAGAAACATGCAAAGATAAACAGAGATAGATTCCCATACTCCTTAGAAAAAGTTTGTTTTTATCAGGGGCGTCTACAAGGAAATAAGCCATTCAATGGCATGGAGTTACTAATCATCATTTGATAGCAAAAAAAAAAAAAAAAGTGAAAAACATAAAAATTAAAGAAAAACTGGGTCAATAAAACATACAAAAAGCATGTGTACTCCATCCATGCAAATCCTGGCTGCCTTCCACCCAAAGGTTGTCCTCCTTCTTAGAGTATCTGCCCAGGAAAAGAGAGGTAGACAAATCTAGGAGATTGGGATTAACACAGAGACACCACTATGGATAAGACAGATAACTAATAAGGACCTACTGTATAGGTAGGGACCTCTACTCAGTATTCTGCAATAACCTATATGGGAAAAGAATCCGAAAAGAGTAGATACATATATATGCATAACTTAATCACTTTGTTGTACACCTAAATCTAATACAACATTGTAAATCAACTACACTCCAACAAAAATTAATGAAAAAGTAGTAAAAAGAGGTAGAAACGACTCAAGTAAAAATAAAACTGATTCCGGCTCCTGTTTGATCATTGTGTAGCCCCCCATCACTGGCCTCTGGCACACGGGCCAGTGATTATTTTCATGCCTAGAGCAACAAATGACCACCTCCCTTTAAGAGAAATGAGGTATTCATGGGCTTCCAGGGATCTTGAACATATCATTATTTTTGAAAGAGCTGGTATTTTAAAATACACCTTTTTTAGAATTCAAATTAGTGAGTGGGTTCCACCAGAAAAAGGGAGTAAACAAAGACTGGATCTAATGGACTAGAGGAAAGTGGAGTCCAGGCGTGGTTCTGCATGTGAGCTGAGAGTCCACTTAAATGGTCAGTGAAGCAAAAATAAAATGGCTCTCACGCTTTCTTCCCTCAGACTTTCCTAGGATAACAGTCATGGGATTGACTTGCCACTCGGGAAATGTTGAGTTCCAGTTAATTAATTAAATTATCTTAACTCATGTTTCACTAGAAACCTTTTCTGAGTTTTTGAGTACCTGTCTTTACTAGGTACCTCACAGTTTACTTTTCTATCTATCTATCTATCTATCTATCTATCTATCTATCTATCTATCCATCTACCTACCTACCTACCTACCTACCTACCTACCTACCTATCTATCTATCTATCTATGTATGGACTTTACTAGGTACCTCACGGTTTACTTTTATATATATATATATATATATATGTACTTTACTAGGTATCTCATGATGATCACCCATGAGGATTTATAGTGAGGATAACACAGTTCAGAGGGTGGGACGACTGTTCAGTGAACATTTCTCAAGGTCGTAAGACCTCTTTTTGTATAGGAACTCCCCAATGGCAGAGATGACAGTTTTTCATCCTTGCTTCCTGAGATACTCAACAGATAGATAGTTATTGTGGAATGCGTGAAAGGATCTCAGGATACTTCTGAACCCCAGAGTTTGATACACACTCCTAGACATTGGCAGGTGGAGGAACTGCATGGCTTGCCCCCAGAACAGCAATTCTCCAACTTGCCCTGGAGCCCAGGCTACCTGGAAGCCTTGTTGAAACAGATTGTTGAGCCCCACCTCAAAGTTTCTGGTCCAGTGGGTCTGAGCTGGAGCCAAGGATTCGCAGTTTTGCTAGTTCCCAGGTGGCAGTGATGCTACGGATTAGGGAACCACACTTTGAGCAACAAAGTTCTAGGACAACCTAAAAGGGCCCTCCCCTGCCCCTTTAAAAAAGTAAAACCTTTAACATTAGCTTTTCTTCATGTAGAATCAAGACCACTCAAATTCAGAGATAAAAATCTAGTGTATCGAGTTTTAGCAAATGGAGGTTTTACTGTCTTCCTAACAACAGTCTAAAAACAAACCTTACCTAAAATAATAATAATAGAAGACTGCTCCAGCACTTTAATACAAAATGAAAAACACAAAAGTTTAAATTTAAGTGATGTGCAGATTACATTAACAGAAGAAAAGAGTTTTTTGGATAAGTAGATTGGAACTGAATCTACAGACCATAATTTATGAAGCATAAGGAAAAAAAAAAACTGCAGAAAAAATTTCCCAGAAAGTCTTTAGCTTTTCTCTAAAATGACAGAATCTTATATGAACAAATGTGAGCAGCGGGGGTCCCCCTGCAGAGTTTGAATGGGAATTTTGGCTTTGCTCTCAAGCAGAAATTTGCTTTTGGGTTTCAGGTCTGTTCCTATTAGAAAGCTCACATCAAAAGAGGAGAAAGCATCCACAATTCTGTCTGGTTCTTCAGGCTAAAATTTCTCAAGAGAGCCATTGAAAATAAAGACAAGTTGCTTTTTTTTTTTTTTCATTCTTCAAGCTGCAAAAAAGAACCTCTCAAATAAAATTAAGCAGACCCAATAACAACTGAGTTTGTCATAATTCAAACTGCAAGAATTGAGGAAAAGACCTTCCTTCTTGGGCCCGTTAGTCCAGCCTCCATCTGCCCTTCATTAGAATCCAAACAAACTTTTCCTGTGCTGATATTACCATAATCTTTCCTAATTCCAGGACACTCTGAATTGCTCTCTCCAAAAAGAAAACAAAAGGAATCCGCTGATATATGATCTAACAGAAAGAAGTTTCCAGTACAAAAAAATAACCAGAAGTATGTCATTGCAGAGAGCACAGCATAATTCTTGGGCACTAGCAATTCTCACTGCAAAATGTCAAAATGGTTTTCATTACTTCCTAATCTTCAACTCCTCATCGTCTAACTTGCTTTGAAAAAAAGCGCATATATGCATATATATATGCTAATGCCAAAGAAACTATAGTTTAAGTAAAAATTAATAGCAGGACACAGTTTATAAGAGCAATACGAACCTCGTGTACATTTTTTTTTTTTGCCCAAAATAAAGATAATGTAAACAATAGAAGAGCATATTATAAGCGTCTTCATTAGAGTCAGGCTCATTAAATCTTAATGAAGGCACCAGAGTCTCTCTGTCAATATTAAGAGGGGTATACTTTTTGCCTATCAATGGAACGACCTGGGTTAGACAGACATTGCTGACAGTGGGTGGTACCAGGTGTTATCTGTCTCTGGAACATACTACTTTGATGGCTTAGAATATTACCCCTTTTATTTGGCTGGCTTGAGTTTATCAGGATTCACCCTGTGGTGAGTTAACATGCCTCCATATTGGAGAAAAAAAATTGCCCATGGGCTACTGTGAGCCTTCCACCTAATAGAATACATCTGGCCCTGACAGTTTGATGCCCAACTCTGAGCCACATTCAGCAACACAAATTAACAGCGTAGACATTGCCCACGCTGAGCAGGAAGTAATAACCTGCTACCTGCTACTTGGCCAAAATCTCATTATAAGCCATTACAGTAATTGAGGGCCCAGACTCTGTGGATATTAGACTCCCTGAGTGCTAGTCATTAGTTCAGCAGAAGAAAGGCTCTGAATGGAGGGGGTATGTGGTGGACTGGGGAGTTACTGGGCTTTGGACCATGGTGTAAATTCCATCTACAGGCTGCACTGTGGCTCTGGGAGACCTGTGAGCTGTCTCTCTTCTGCCCTGAAGCCCATGTGACCTCCCCTGGGGGGCTCAGGACCCCAGGAAGATAATGTAATTACTGGTAGGTCTCCAACAATTCTCTACAATTAAAATTTGCTTTAAATGAATATTGGGACAGCCACAAAGGGAAGAAGATGGGAAAAGAAGTCAGAACGCTCCAGATGTGTAGTAGTAGGGGTGTGGAGAGAAGGGGGAACTCTGCTATTCTCCTTAGAAGACGGGGGCTCCCTAGAATCACTACACACCTACAAGCTTCTGTCCTGTGCTGGCCAAGCTGACTCCGTTCCCCATGAAGCCTCACTCTCTGTCCGGGACTGGGCAGCCATGGATGAAGTGGGGTGAGTTTGGGAGAGGGAAACAGGGCAGGAGTCCAATGGATCAATCAATCAATCAACCTGATTTTTGGTACCATCAGGACAGTTCTGAACTATAGTTATCATGACAGCTTTCAATAAACATTTCTTGGTAAGAGTTATATAAGGCCAGAGAGAGGAGTAACTGAAAATTTAACAGATTGATTCCAAAAATCCCTTTATATCTTTCTACATATAAATCCCTCCTACACACACACACACACA
>NW_024070190.1:27518614-27531463 GCF_014754425.2 Oryx dammah
ACACACACACACACACACACACACACACCAGTAATAAACCAAATCCTCCAGTCATTGGAGCAAACTTATGCAACGTTTTATCTAATGTGCAACACAACTCTTAAGTGCCATGTCCTCTCCAGAAACCACTGGAATCCTGGTTAGTAAGCCCTCCTGGGCATCCAAAGCTTCCATTTCATCCAACTCCCAGGTCTCAATAAAAGGCTGCCTGACCTTGGCATTTTGAAAGAATTGGTATTCAGGGGAAATAAGCGCTATGGTGGGGAAAAGAGTCGTGCTGCTGAGGGTGAGAATGTCCGTGAGGATCAAGTCCACCTTATACACATCCTGAGACCATCTTCCTGTATCGGCCATGCCAGCCTCATTATTCCTCTGCACCCAGAGGGTTAAGTATACAGGCTAGAGCCTAGAAAATGGCTTCTATTGGTACAAGTGAGGCCTTCCCTATAACTAGATCCTTCAGGAAAAAACAAATTAATCAACAGCGAGCTGAAGTGGGTTTAATGATTGCATTCTGCATACAATCAGCTTTTCCCTTTTCAAGGGCCATCAATATGTCAAGGGAAGACATATCTGAAGGATATAGCTCTTAACATCAAGGTTATCTATTCTCCACAAGGCTCCCACTCCTTCCCGGGCTGATACTCCACGCTGCCTGTGTCTAACATTTTCATCAACTCTGCAATCAATCAAGGTAATAATGTTGTGCAAAAAATCAATTAACAACGCAATTAAACTTTCCTTATTATCTCAAAGGGCTGAAATAATACCTAAAGGGAAGATAGACTCACTGAGCGCAGACATCCATAATCCAATGTGAAAGTGAATTATGAGATTGGACAGATGCAGGCATGTGCTGGTGCTGTTATTTTCCAGGGGTTATATCTCATCATGGCAGTGTATCAGTCAGCCCCAATCCCAGACCCTAAAATTCCAAATTACTTTTAAGAAATATATGATGTGCAATATCCATTTCATATCCTCTTTTAAAGATAACCCCCTCCCCTCCAAAAAAAAATTGAACAGCCATATTATTCAAAGACAAAATGATCTTTCAACAAGAACATAAAATATAAAAGCTATAATAACATTTACATCTGTATAGCACACATCTCTGTAAATGCAGGTCATCTATTATACATAATCTGCAGCGCCTAAGAGGCCCAGGACGTGGCACAACATTTAAAATCCACATGCTTAAATGTGCAAACTCCTACGGAACGACTGTGGCTTCCCCCCAGAGGAAGTCTCACCCATGCCTGTCTGTACACACGCACATACACACGTGCAGGCAGAAGCATTCAGAATGAAAGTATTACTCTTTCACAATGAGAATGACTATATTATTTAGCAATTACATTCAACTCGCCCTGAAACACTGTCCTTAGAAATTGACCATTTATAGTACATAAAAAAGAGAGAACTATTAACCTTTTGCTGCAGCAAAGGCTCTGAGATGCTTGAAAATTCCCTCTGAAATGAGATACAAAGTGAAAGAGGAAGGGGTTCCCTGACATTTGTAGAGCTCATCTTAAGCTGTTCAGGTCCCACAAGAGATGGTCTGACACTGACAGAAGGTGGCCTAGAGATAGAAAGTGAAAGAGCAACCAGAGGAGGAAAGGTTTGCTAAACAAACATGGGAGCAAAAGCCAGCAATAATACAGGATGGATAAACAACAAGGTTCTACTCTAGAGCACAGAGAACTATATTCAATAGCCTGTGATAAATCATAATGGATAGGAATACATAAAAAAGAATGCATATTTATGTATAACTGAATCACTTTGCTATACAGCAGTAATTAACACAATGTTGTAAATCAACTATACTTCTGGGGGAAAAAAAGCCAGCCAACAAAAGTACTGATTTAAAATTTACATTATTTGATATTCTCTTGACTCTTGGAAGTAAACACTGGGAGAATAAATATAAACAAATACCAAATGTGAACACCCAACAAAAATCACATCCCTCTATAAGTCCTTCTGTATCATGGCCCCAAAGGCTTCTATGTTGCAGAATGTGAGGATCTCACAGTTTACAAGAGAGTCTAGGAGATACCTAGAAATTCACAGGAGCCAGGTAAACTGATCCGGAAAGGTACAGTTCCAAATTCGGGCTCCAGAGCATTCTCCAAATTGGAATGAAAGGATTTCCCTGTATTTCAAACATGTTGCTATGTGGTGTGGTCTAGGTTTTGGTAACAGACAGCTATTCTCCAGCAGCATGGGTTTCCATATAAACCACCTGGAGTTATGCAGGTATTGTTTTACAATACTGTTGCTCAACAATGAATTCCTTTTTTGCAAGTTATTCAGTGCAACAAGGATCTATCTTCTTATGCTAACTCCCTCACCATTTTCAGCACAGCAAGGAGGCAGGACAGAGCCCCAAGTGCAGATTTCAAATAAACAATAAAACAAGACAAATACACACAAACCCTCATTTTGTAATTTCTTAAGAAAAATAAGGAAGCAACTCATGATGTACATTTCAGTACAGAATTGCAACAGAGTTGAACAGGTAGTGGATCCTGCCTGTTCTCTCCTAACCTTAGGAACATAATTAATATGTTTTCATTTTCAATGACTATATTGTGTGTGTGTCAACTGGAACTGCTCCTGCTGTGTATTTGATTCCACTGACGATGGGGTGGGTTGGATTTTAAATGATGTGTGAGCACTTCTGTTCTCTCCGTGCTCTGGTTTATGTGTTATTCATGACTCGCATTACAGACATGGCTGATACACAGATGTAAATGTTATTAAATCTTTTGTATTTTAGAGGCTTTGTGAAAGGTTTCTTTGTTTTCAAATAATTCTCTTTACCACCAAAAATAACCAGAAATACATGACAATGTCTTGGGAATTTTTTCCCTCTGAATTTTCTGATGGAGACATTTTCTCCCTTCTACTGTTACTTTTTTCATCAAAATAAAAATGTATGGATAAGGTGGCAGATGGAAGGGTTACATCTTTACAGGAACCAGTTAAGAACCAATTCACATGTATGTATATATGCACACCTGTGTGTTTTATGTGCATGAAAGTTACACATGGGAACATGGGAATGTGTAAATACACTGTTATATGCATGCTCTGTGTGTCTTGCTGAGAATTGTCTGTGTGGGCCCTCTTTGTGTGTATCTCACACACAAGTGTGTTGTGTATGTACATGGTGTGTGTGTTGGTGTGAATATGTTGACATCGTTATGCCACATCAGAACTCAAAGTCAAGCAATTCTTGATTAACTGCCAAAGACTCAGTTGCCTTACTGCATTTTGGTCTCTGACATGATTTTTAGTCTGTTTTCATTTTGTTCCAGCCTCTTCACATTTCTCAGGATTTCAACAGAACTGTGGTAGAGGGTATACCTCTTCATACGGATGGTACTTAATACTGTGCTTCTTACTGGCTCACTTTTCTTTATTGATTTGAAATTTCAACAAAGCTCTGAGGCTGAACTACGCACCTCCACAAATACAGAGGACCTGACTAAAGGAGGTCAGGAAGGATGGAGATGGAGTACATTTAGTCTTGAGGTTGGCAGCCCAATTTTGATGAGCTCAAAGATGAGAGGTAGCTTCGGACACTCAGGGAAGTGGGGTCTCTGGTTCCCCAAGTATCTTCTGGAAGCATGAGAAAGGGCATATCAACTCTTGCAAGTGCGGCGGAATCCAAAGGTCAGGTTCTAGTTGCTGGGTTGTAGCAATTGTTCTGTGCAATGAGTCAACTTCTGGGCCTCAGCCTCTCAGCATCTGGAGAAAATTCTCTATGAAGGCTGTTTCCGTCCCAGTGAATATAATGTCTATTTTCATCTAAGCATATTGGCTATCCTGCACATTGCTCACATCGTTAACACAGGGATATAATTTTTTTACATTTCCCTCTTTTTGTTTCCTCCTTCCCTCCTAGAATATGCATGAATGTCATATACCCTCTTGCCTTTTGGGGGGCTTTAATTCCACTCTCAAAACATAACTATCCTCTCTCAGAAACCTGTACACATCATTTTTTCACTCTTTTTCTAAGAAACAACTAGTTCTCTGCCAACTAATTCACATTAGGATGGCAGCAGTTGACAATGAAATGAGATTCATAACTTCAGACAAAATATTTTACTTAAAAAATACACTCACTAAAAAATAGACCAACTGAATAAATCTCTAACAGAATTTCAGGCAGTATAGGTAAGCAGGGAAGCCCTATATGCCAGGGACAATTAATGAAAGCCAAAATGCAAGAAAAAAAAAAAAAAAGAAAGAAAGAAAGAAATGGGAGAGGTTTCTACATTTGAGCAATTAACAGGCCAGAAAGGCAGATAACTTGTCAGATAATTGCAATAAAATTTTCCATAATAACATTATCTACAAAATGTTATACAAACAAGAACAAAAAAGATTAGTGGTGAGGTGAGTAAGCAGAAGGCATTAAAAAGGGCATTTTCTCTGTATCTATTTCTTTTCCTAGCCATGTTAAGTCACAAATATTATATTTGTTATAAGTTAAACAAGACAGAGGCACGCTGAAAAGCTTAATTATTACTTCTTTCAAAATTTCTATGACCCCATGTGATGGTGAGTGACCCCCAGGATATACTACTGGACACATACAGGTACAGAACAGATTCAGTACACAGGGCTAAGTGCAAATGCAAGGGGTAAAAATGTACATAGACTTTTAGGTAAGAAAGGAGTAAAATAAGATTAAAAAATAAACACACATCTTCATATGTGTTTTGCAAAAAGAAACATAGAAAGCATAAACCATAGACTACTAAGAATGATGTATGAGGTGGATGGGTGAAAGTAGGGGAAGGATATTGGGAGGGGACTCCTCTGGATATATCTCCCTTTACATATATGTATTTTGCTTATTCAAAAATATAGTAAATCAAAAAGGACGGGAAGGGGCGTCCTGGTGACTCAATGGTAAAAAATATGCCTGCCAAAGGAGACACAGGTTCGATCCTTGGTCCTGGAAGATCCCACATGCTGTGAAGAAACTAAGCCTATGCCCCATGGCTATAAGTTGCCCACATGCTCCTACTACTGAAGCCCATGAACCCCAGAGCCCATGCTCTGCAACAGGAGAATCCACAGTAGTAAGAAACCTGTGTACCACAACTAGAAAGTAGCCCCTGCTTGCTGCAACTAGAGAAAGCCAGCACAGCAATGAAGAACCAGAACCGCTAAAAATAAATGAATAAATTTTTTTAAAAAGATGGTAAAAAACAAACCTTAAAACTGGGTACAACCAGAAATAAACCTAACCATATACCAAATTGACAGTCCTTCAACTGTACACCTGAGTGAGAGGTATCCGAGCACACCACCATCACTAACAAAACTGAAAAGAAAGCTTGAGCGTTGCTTGGCAGGCTTATTGTCATTAGTGTTAGTGTTGTTACAATTCTCAAGTTATTCTGCATGCATTGTAGGGTAGAGGAAATGTGCAAATATACTGAAGTGGTTGGAAGTCAGAGTTTTCACTGTGAGAAAAGGGAAACAAAACAGAGAGAGAGAGAAGATGTAGACAGCATAAAATGGTCCCCGAGATGTCCACATGCTAAGAACCTCAGAACAGGTACTTTACATGGCAAAAGGGACTTTGTAGAAGTGGTTAAGGACACAGACCCGGGGTGCAGATCCCCTGTTCTTTCTGGGTGGGCTCAGTCTAAATATGTGAGTCCTTCAAGGGAAAAATTTTAAAGGCTGAGGTCAAAGAGGGAGATATGGAATAACAATCATAGAGAGGCAATGCCACTGTCTTTGAAGTTAAATGGAGGCGAGGAAGAAGGAAGAGGAGAAGCAAGGAGGAGGAAGGAGAGGAAGGAAAACAGGGAAGGGGGTGGAGGAAGGCAGAGGTAGGAGGAGAAAAAGAAGAAGGAAATGAAGATAAAGAAGATGAAGATGAAGGTGACTTCATGAATTTAAATTTGAGGCATTTATAAGAAATCAATTAAAAATTATACATGTATGGATGCATGTGTGCACATATTTATGTAGGATATCTAGCATCTGAATACTGGTTTCCAAAAGTATTTTCTACCAATAATCAAGTTTCTTTAAGAAACCCTGGTTTCTAATTCAGTTTGTGGGCAGGAAATGTACAAGTGAGCCTGGAACATCTTGTTCCAGAATGCAGAGAAGAACACAGTCAGTGGCTCGAAGAGGCTCGCTCTGACCCAATTTGGCACTATTTGAATATCAAAGAGAATAATGATAGTAATTAACTTGCCACGTTGAATTTTAAAAAATTTAAATTCATAGTGATACTTAAACACATGAAGAAATAAATGCAAGAAAAGACAGAAAGCTCTTATTTAAAGAACATCAACTGTTTAATGTAGAAAGAAAGCAAAATTAGAAAAATCACCATACTCCAACGTAGTGATTCAGGCAAAAATTATCAATTGATGTGACAACTACGGGGTGAAAGTTTTTCAAGGAAGAAAATATTCACACAGTGTTGAATTGCCACTATTTAGGTTACTTATTCATTACAAAGGGGAACATATACCTTTACATTACATTAATATTGTGATAACCATGTTCACTAATGATCAATCTTAGCATTTACTACAAAAAACGATGGCTAAATATCAGGTGCGTCTCAACATGATGAAATATTCTCATACTTGCCAGAATGTTAAACCTGAACCAAATATGAGAAAACAATCATACAAATCTGGAATGTGGGACATTCTACAAGGAAACTGACCCAGGCTTTTAAAAAAAACTAAACGTCATGAAAACTAGGAAGAGTGGGAGGTGCGTTCTAGATCACTGATTCTTTGGTTTCAGAATCACCTGGACGCTTGTTGCAGATCACTGGGGCTGCCCACACAGCTTTTCATTTAGTGGATCTGGGTGAGGGCTCCAGTGTTTTCATTTCTGACAAGTTTCCTAGCCATGCTGATGCTGCTGATCTTGGAGGTTACCCTTGAGAACCATTGCACTGGATTAAAAAAAGACTTGACAACCAAATTTAAACTTTGATTAGATGCTAGAGCAACCTAATCCCTTCTTTCCTTCCTTCCTGCCATCATACATTCACAAAAATGTACAAGGTTCATGTTTAATTTGCATTATAATATGCCTGACTAATAAAGGTTATTAGCAATTATTGAGTCATGCTTCTTCCATCCCACAGTTATTTACTGAGATCCTACTGTGTGCCAGTTAATGTTCTCACAGATGGTGATATAGTGGTGGAGAAACACTCAGCCCATGGACATTACAACCTAGTGGCAGAAGAAAGGCAATAAGCAAATAGATAAAATGTAAAAACAAATCTCCAATAATTTTAGATACAAATATATTAGCTTGGTGCAAAAGTAATTGAGGTTTTGTGTGTTGAACTTTGCCATTTGATATTGGAATATATTCTTAAGTAGATGTGGTTATGTTATACATTAATTTAATATGCATTTCTCACTTTATTTTTTTTTTACTAATGATTTATTACTTGCTGTGTATTTTATATTTTAGACTATGGAAATGATGTTAGACAAAAAGCAAATTTGAGCGAAATTCTTATCTGAGTTCAAAATCTGTTGTAAAGCAGCAGAGACAACTCACAGCATCAACAACAGATTTGGTCCAGGAACTGATAGTGAATGGATAGTGCAGTGGTGGTTCAAGAAGTTTTGCAAAGAAGACAAGACCCTTGAAGATGAGGAAAGTAGTGGCTGGTCATCAGAAGTTAGGAAGCTGACAACAATCGAGAGCATCACTGAAGCTGATCCTCTTACAACTACACAAGAAGTCGCCAAAGAACTCAGTGGCGGCCATTCTATGGTTGTTCGACATTTGAAGCAAATTGGAAAGGTGAAAAAGCTCGATAAGTGGGTGCCTCGAGAGCTGACGGCAAATCAAAAAATCGTTTTGCAGGGTTGTCTTCTCTTATTCTAAACAATAACGAACAATCTCTCAATGAGATTGTGATGTGTGATCAGAAATGGATTCTATCTGACAAGTGGTGACAACCAGCTCAGTGGTTAGACTGAGAAGAAGCTCCAAAGCACTTTCCAAAGCCAAACTTGCACCAAAATAAGGTCATGTTGCTGTTTAGTGGTCTGCTGTCCATTTCATCCACTAAAGCTTTCTATCTCCTGGTGAAACCATTATATCTGAGAAATATGCTCAGCAAATTGATGAGATGCACTGAAATCTGCAATGCCTGCAGCCAGCAATGGTCAACAGAAAGGGCCAAATTCTTCTCCACAACAATGCCAAACCATACGTTACATGACCAACACTTCAAAAGTTTAACGAATTCGGCTACAAATTTTTGCCTCCTCCACCATATTCACCTGACCTCCTGCCAACCAACTACCACTTCTTCAAGCATCTTGACAACTTTTTGCAGGGAAAATATTTTCACAATCACAGGATGTAGAAAATGTTTTCCAAGAGTTCACTGAATTCCAAGGCATGGATTTTTATGTTACAGGAATAAGTAAACTTATTTCTCATTGGCAAAAATGTGTTGATTGTAATGGTTCCTATTCTGATTAGTAAAGATGTGTTTGAGCCTAGTTATAATGATTTAAAATTCATGGCCCCAAACCACAGTTTTATTTGCACTGACAAAGGTGGTAAATAATAACAAAGGTGGTAACTCTATACTGAAGGTAGTAGAGAGTAAAAGGACAGTAATAAGAAACAGAGTATCTCAGTGGCATCGATTCCTCTGTATTCTAGGCTTCAGAATTTTGGCAGGTCACATGACTCTGATGAACCTCAGTTTTCATGTTTAAAATGAGAATAATCATCCTTGTCTACACAACCCTCATGCCCAGTAAGATATCTTTGAGGAATACCCGCTACTGAATAATGTGTGTTATCATTGCCAAATGATAACCTACCTTGAATATGCCTTGACAATTTGTCATAATTGTTACAGGAATGAGCCATCTTATAACTGTCTTACTACTATATTAAAAGAATTAGGCAAGCTGCTATAATAAACAAGCCCTACAGTTTCAGTGACTTAACACAATAGAAGTCTGTATCTTCCTTACTCAGGAAAGTTCCTCCAGGAATCTTCTGCCATGCTTGATTCTTGTAGTTCTCCCATCTCCTACCCAGTCCTGCTACATGTATCAGTCCCACTGAAGAAAAAGTGAAGGACACACAGCCACTTCTCAAAAGCCTTGGTTAGAAATGACACCATCACCTTCACTAACTCCACCTCCACTGCTTTGACTAAAACATACTCATTTAACCATATATAACTGCAAAGGTTGAATGAAATGAAGACTAGTATTGTAGTCCCCAAACAGGAAGAAAACATGTATCTGAGTGAGCAAAAACAACACAATTTTTCCTTCCATATTCTTCCTTAATATAAAATATTTTCATATGTTAAAGAGAGTAGAAAGGGTAATTTTATAGTCAGTTAAGTATTTGTTAGGGTCTGACTATGTACCAGATACAATAGTATATGGATCTTTTCATCTGTGTGGCAAAACAGAGCATCTGTCAATAGCGTCTGGCACACCAGAAGCCCTTCAGTATATATTCATAGGTTAATGAATAAATGAATATCCACTAGATTCCAAGCTCCATGAGAGTAGGTAATCTGATGTGTCTAATGCAGTCTTTGAGGTCCTGGCATTGTGCTTAGCATACAGGGAAAAATAAGTACAATATGTGCTAAGCATTTATGTTTTGAAACCTAAAGTTCTATTTTGTTCCCCAAATTGAGCATATGCATTTACAGCATACTCTTGCAGCAGGAATTTTTATGACACATTTAGTCATGTTAAAATAATTCCAAGCCATCCAGGCTTTACCTAAATATGCATGAATACTTAAATAACTGACAACTCCACAGAGCCATTATAGCTATATTTTACTACCAAAGAGTACAAGCAAATCAAGTAGACAGCATCTATTTTAAAAATGGAAATCACAATAGATAACTTTAACTGAAAATTAATAACAGGAGAGCACTAATTTCCAAAAAGCCTCCATTAATTAACTAAAACAATGAATTTGCAACCTCCTGGATGACAGTGAAATGTTTCAGGAGGCCAACATGGCTGTGGAAAGGGAACAAAAGCTGTCGCAAGCACAATAACAACAAACATGAACTTGGGTCTTATACGGCAAAGATCTAGACAGTTAACCTAGATTTCCTTCAGGCAGAATTACTGGCTTTTTCTTTGCTCTTCCTGTGCACTATTTATTATACATCCAGCACCCATATCTCATTGCATCATAGTCCATCATTTCATTATTATTATTATTCCCACTTCATTGTAACTTGGATGTAGGGTATCTCCTCTCAGCCGCAGGCTGCTCTAGCACCACGTAACCAATGCTCATCACTTCAGTGCCAAGGTCAGGAGTAGGGGTGTGAGGAGATACCCCATGTACAAGGTCACAGAAACCCAAGTAAGAGGGTAGGCACTGAGAGAGGGCAAGAGGGCAGAGAGACAAAAACTACAATCACAGAAAACTAACCAATCTAATCACATGGACCACAGCTTTATCTAACTCAAGAAAACTATGAGCCATGCCATGTAGGGTCAGCCAAGATGAATGGGTCATGGTGGAGAGTTCTGCCAAATGTGGTCTACTGGAGAAGGGAATGGAAAACCACTTCTGTATGCTTGCCTTGAGAACCTCATGAACAGTATGAAAAGGCAAAAAGATAGGACACTGAAAGATGAACTCCCCAGGTTGGTAGGTGCCTGGTATGCTACCGGAGATCAGTGGAGAACTAACTCCAGAAAGAATGAAGACACGGAGCCAGAGCAAAAAGAACATGCGGTTGTAGATGTGATTGGTGATGGAAGCGAGGTCCGATGCTGTAAAGAGCAATATTGCATAGGAATCAGGAATGTTAGGTCCATGAATCAAGGCAAATTGGAAGTGGTCAAACAGGATATGGCAAGAGTGAACATCGACATTTTAGGAATCAGTGAACTAAAATGGACTGGAATGGGTGCATTTAACTCAGATGACCATTATATCTACTAAGATGGGCAAGAATCCCTTAGAAAAATGGCGTAGGCATCACAGGCAACAAGAGAGTCCAAAATGAAGTACTTGAATGCAATCTTAAACACAACAGAATGATCACTGTTCATTCCCAAGGCAAACCATTCAATATCACAGTAGTAATCCAAGTCTATATCCCACCTAGTAATGCTTAAGAAGCTGAAGTTGAACATTTTTATGAAGACCTACAAGAACTTTTGGAACTGATACCCCCCGAAAAATCCTTTTCATTACAGGGGACTGGAATGCAAAAGTACGAAGTCAAGAAATATCTGGAGTAACAGGCAAAGTTGGCCTTGGAGTACAGAATGAAGTAGGGCAAAATCTCATAGAGTTTTGCCAAGAGAATGCACTGGTCATAGCAAACACCCTCTTCCAACAACACAAGAGAAGACTCTACACATGAATATCACCAGGTGGTCAACACCAAAATCAGATTGATTATATTCTCTGCAGCCAAAGATGGACAAGC
Source organism: Oryx dammah (assembly GCF_014754425.2). Lineage (NCBI taxonomy): Eukaryota > Metazoa > Chordata > Mammalia > Artiodactyla > Bovidae > Oryx > Oryx dammah. The sequence goes on from NW_024070190.1 coordinate 27,530,103, forward strand.
TCTATACAGTCAGCAAAAACAAGACTGGGAGCTGACTGTGGCTCAGATCATGAACTCCTTACTGCCATATTCAGACTTAAATGGAAGAAAGTGGGGAAAATGACTAGACCATTCAGGTATGACCTAAATCAAATCCCTTACGCTTATACAATGGAAGTGGAAAATAGATTTAAGGGACTAGCTCTGACAGACAGAGCGCCTGAAGAAATAGGGACAGAGGTTCATGACATGGTACAGGAGACAGGGATCAAGACCATCCCCAATAAAAAGAAATTCCAAAAAGCAAAATGGCTGTCTGAGGAGGCCTTACAAATAGCTGTGAAAAGAAGAGACGTTAAAAGCAAAGGAGGAAAGGAAAGATATACCCATTTGAATGCAGAGTTCCAAAGAATAGCAAGGAGAGATAAGAAAGCCTCCCTCATTGATCAGTGCAAAGAAATAGAGGAAAACAATAGAATGGGAAAGACTAGAGATCTCTTCAAGAAAATCAGAGATACCAAGGGAACATTTCATGCAAAGATGGGCTCAATAAAGGACAGAAATGGTAAGGACCTCACAGAAGCAGAAGATATTGAGAAGAGGTGGCAAGAATACACACAAGAACTGTACAAAAAAGACCTTCGTGACCCAGATAATCACAATGGTGTGGTCACTCACCTAGAGTCAGACATCCTGGAATGTGAAGTCAAGTGGGCCTTAGGAAGCATCACTACGAACAAAGCTAGTGGAGGTGATGGAATTCCAGTTGAGCTGTTTCAGATCCCAAAGGTGATGCTGTAACAGTGCTGTGCTCAATATGCCAGCAAATTTGGAAAACTCAGCAGTGGCCACAGGACTGGAAAACGTCAGTGTTCATTCCAATCCCAAAGAAAGGCAATGCCAAAGAGTGCTCAGACTACCACACAATTGCACTCATCTCACATGCTAGTAAAGTAACACTCAAAATTCTCCAAGCCAGGCTTCAGCAATACGTGAACCGTGAACTTCCTGATGTTCAAGCTGGATTTAGAAAAGGCAGAGGAACCAGAGATCAAATTGCCAACATCCACTGGATCATCAAAGAAGCAAGAGAGTTCCAGAAAAACATCTATTTCTGCTTCATTGACTATGCCAAAGCTTTTGACTGTGTGGATCACAAAAAACTGTGGAAAATTCTGGAAGAGATGGGAATACCAGACCACCTGACCTGCCTCTTGAGAAACCTATATGCAGGTCGGGAAGCAACAGTTAGAACCGGACATGGAACAACAGACTGGTTCCAAATAGGAAAAGGAGTACGTCAAGGCTGTATATTGTCACCCTGCTTATTTAACTTATATGCAGAGTACATCATGAGAAACGCTGGGCTGGATGAAGCACAA
>NW_024070190.1:27531473-27533674 GCF_014754425.2 Oryx dammah
AGAAACGCTGGGCTGGATGAAGCACAAGCTGGAATCAAGATTGCCGGGAGAAACATCAATAACCTCAGACATGCAGATGACACCACCCTTATGGCAGAAAGTGAAGAAGAACTAAAGAGCCTCTTGATGAAAGTGAAAGAGGAGAGCAAAAAAGTTGGCTTAAAGCTCACCATTCAGAAAACGAAGATCATGGCATCGGGTCCCATTACTTCATGGCAGATAGATGGGGAAACAGTGGAAACAGTGGCTGACTTTATCTTTTTTGCCTCCAAAATCACCACAGATGGTGATTGCAGCCATGAAATTAAAAGACGCTTACTCCTTGGAAGGAAAGTTATGTCCAACCTAGACAGCATATTATAAAATGCAGAGACATTACTTTGCCAACAATGGTCCGTCTAGTCAAGGCTACGGTTTTTTCCAGTGGTCATGTATGGATGTGAGCGTTGGACTGTAAAGAAAGCTGAGCGCCAAAGAATTGATGCTTTTGAACTGTGGTGTTGAAGAAGACTCTTGAGAGTCCCTTGGACTGCAAGGAGATCCAACCAGTCCATTCTATCCTAAAGGAGATCAGTCCTGGGTGTTCATTGGAAGGACTGATGTTGAAGCTGAGACTCCAATACTTTGGCCACCTGATATGAAGAGCTGACTCATTTGAAAAGACCTTGGGAAAAAAAGATGCTGGGAAAGATTGAGGGCAGCAGGAGAAGGGAACTACAGAGGATGAGATGGTTAAATGGCATCACTGACTCAATGGACGTGAGTCTGGGTAAAATCTGGGTGTTAGTGATTGACAGGTAGGCCTGGCATGCTGCAGTTCATAGGGTCACAAAGAGTCGGACATGACTGAGCAACTGAACTTAACTGAACTGATACCTTTTCAAGCAGTGTGATGAGTTACAGTTATTTTTGAATGTTGAACCAACCTTGCATTTCTAGGATAAGCCATTCATGGTCATGATTTATTATACTTTTGATGTATGTTGACATACACATATTTATTATGGATTTTTGTATGCATGTTCATGAGGAATATTGGTCTCTAGTTTTACTTTCTCACATAATGCTGGACTAATAAAATACATTGGTAAGTATTCCTGTCTCTTCGATTTTCTGGAAAAATTTTGTGTAGATTTGGCATTGTTATTTTTTAAAGAGAAAGTTGACTCACTTGCTCATTTGTGCATTCATGTATTTGTTCATTTAGCAAACATTATAACTACGATTTAAATTCCAGGACCTGTTATAGATTCAAAGATGAATCAAAGGGTTATAGTTTCAAAGATGAATAAGTAAGCGTACCTGAGTATCTCCAAGTTCAAGTAAGTTAGAATTCAGTCAGTTCAGTTACTCAGTCATATCTGATTCTCTGTGACCCCATGGACTGCAGCACGCCAGGCCACCCTGTCCATCACCAACTCCTGGAGTTTACCCAGATTCACGTCCATTGAGTCAGTGATGCCATTTAACCATCTCATCCTCTGTAGTTCCCTTCTCCTGCTGCCCTCAATCTTTCCCAGCATCTTTTTTTCCCAAGGTCTTTTCAAATGAGTCAGCTCTTCATATCAGGTGGCCAAAGTATTGGAGTCTCAGCTTCAACATCAGTCCTTCCAATGAACACCCAGGACTGATCTCCTTTAGGATAGAATGGACTGGTTGGATCTCCTTGCAGTCCAAGGGACTCTCAAGAGTCTTCTTCAACACCACAGTTCAAAAGCATCAATTCTTTGGCGCTCAGCTTTCTTTACAGTCCAACGCTCACATCCATACATGACCACTGGAAAAAACCGTAGCCTTGACTAGACGGACCATTGTTGGCAAAGTAATGTCTCTGCATTTTATAATATGCTGTCTAGGTTGGACATAACTTTCCTTCCAAGGAGTAAGCGTCTTTTAATTTCATGGCTGCAATCACCATCTGTGGTGATTTTGGAGGCAAAAAAGATAAAGTCAGCCACTGTTTCCACTGTTTCCCCATCTATCTGCCATGAAGTAATGGGACCCGATGCCATGATCTTCGTTTTCTGAATGGTGAGCTTTAAGCCAACTTTTTTGCTCTCCTCTTTCACTTTCATCAAGAGGCTCTTTAGTTCTTCTTCACTTTCTGCCATAAGGGTGGTGTCATCTGCATGTCTGAGGTTATTGATGTTTCTCCCGGCAATCTTGATTCCAGCTTGTGCTTCATCCAGCCCAGCGTTTCT
>NW_024070190.1:27533684-27549001 GCF_014754425.2 Oryx dammah
TTGTGCTTCATCCAGCCCAGCGTTTCTCATGATGTACTCTGCATATAAGTTAAATAAGCAGGGTGACAATATACAGCCTTGACGTACTCCTTTTCCTATTTGGAACCAGTCTGTTGTTCCATGTCCGGTTCTAACTGTTGCTTCCCGACCTGCATATAGGTTTCTCAAGAGGCAGGTCAGGTGGTCTGGTATTCCCATCTCTTCCAGAATTTTCCACAGTTTTTTGTGATCCACACAGTCAAAAGCTTTGGCATAGTCAATGAAGCAGAAATAGATGTTTTTCTGGAACTCTCTTGCTTCTTTGATGATCCAGTGGATGTTGGCAATTTGATCTCTGGTTCCTCTGCCTTTTCTAAATCCAGCTTGAACATCAGGAAGTTCACGGTTCACGTATTGCTGAAGCCTGGCTTGGAGAATTTTGAGTGTTACTTTACTAGCATGTGAGATGAGTGCAATTGTGTGGTAGTCTGAGCACTCTTTGGCATTGCCTTTCTTTGGGATTGGAATGAACACTGACGTTTTCCAGTCCTGTGGCCACTGCTGAGTTTTCCAAATTTGCTGGCATATTGAGCACAGCACTGTTACAGCATCACCTTTGGGATCTGAAACAGCTCAACTGGAATTCCATCACCTCCACTAGCTTTGTTCGTAGTGATGCTTCCTAAGGCCCACTTGACTTCACATTCCAGGATGTCTGACTCTAGGTGAGTGACCACACCATTGTGATTATCTGGGTCACGAAGGTCTTTTTTGTACAGTTCTTGTGTGTATTCTTGCCACCTCTTCTCAATATCTTCTGCTTCTGTGAGGTCCTTACCATTTCTGTCCTTTATTGAGCCCATCTTTGCATGAAATGTTCCCTTGGTATCTCTGATTTTCTTGAAGAGATCTCTAGTCTTTCCCATTCTATTGTTTTCCTCTATTTCTTTGCACTGATCAATGAGGGAGGCTTTCTTATCTCTCCTTGCTATTCTTTGGAACTCTGCATTCAAATGGGTATATCTTTCCTTTCCTCCTTTGCTTTTAACGTCTCTTCTTTTCACAGCTATTTGTAAGGCCTCCTCAGACAGCCATTTTGCTTTTTGGAATTTCTTTTTATTGGGGATGGTCTTGATCCCTGTCTCCTGTACCATGTCATGAACCTCTGTCCCTATTTCTTCAGGCGCTCTGTCTGTCAGAGCTAGTCCCTTAAATCTATTTTCCACTTCCATTGTATAAGCGTAAGGGATTTGATTTAGGTCATACCTGAATGGTCTAGTCATTTTCCCCACTTTCTTCCATTTAAGTCTGAATATGGCAGTAAGGAGTTCATGATCTGAGCCACAGTCAGCTCCCAGTCTTGTTTTTGCTGACTGTATAGAGCTTGTCCATCTTTGGCTGCAGAGAATATAATCAATCTGATTTTGGTGTTGACCACCTGGTGATATCCATGTGTAGAGTCTTCTCTTGTGTTGTTGGAAGAGGGTGTTTGTAATTAAAATGTATAATAATGTCAAATATGCAGGAAAAAATGACAAAATTCAACATTTATTCATCTCAATGAAAACTTTCTGAAATAAAGGAATAAATGAAAAACTCCTCAGCCTCATAAACCTCACCTATAAAAAGAAAACCTATAGGTAACACACTATTAAAAGAGTGAGTGCTTTCCCTCCATCAGGAATGAGATATGATATCACTGTCACTCCTGTTATTCAATTCACATACGCATGATCTTCTCATCCTGAATTACCCATGCTCACGTGCTACAGACACATGTGGTATGATATCTAGGAATCCATTTTTTGGATATTAAAGACAATCTAAGTTCCTGACAGCTGCAGCACAGAGCAGAGATGACTTCTTACTGGAGAAACATGAGGTAGATTCCTAAGGGCAGGAAATACTTGGGACTCGCTGAGCAGCACTGTGTTGGGTGATAATGTGGACTGGAAGACTTTTTTTCTCACACTAAGAAGAACATCATAGCAAAATCTCTGCCCCCAAGCATGGAACAGTAAGTCCTTAGGCCAGCCTAATCTAACATTAAAAAGGGAGTTCTCAGTTCTGAATCTTGTTTTTGTAGAATTGTCTTCTGCATCAAGGCCCGCTCCCAAACATGGAGACTGTTCCCCAGAAGCACGTCTCATTCTGGAGAACTGTCATAGCCCTTCACACTTTCGATTATTTATCTGATCACCTCCTATGTATAAGACACTATATCCAGTACTCTAAAATACATCAATTTGTATATTCTCTATGACCCCTGCTGCTGCTGCTGCTGCTAAGTCGCTTCAGTCGTGTCCGACTCTGTGTGACCCCATAGACGGCAGCCCACCAGGCTCCCCCGTCCCTGGATTCTCCAGGCAAGAACACCGGAGGGGGTTGCCATTTCCTTCTCCAGTGCATGAAAGTGAAAAGTGAAAGTGAAGTTGCTCAGTCGCGTCCGACTCTTAGTGACCCCATGGACTGAAGCCCACCAGGCTCCTCCGCCCATGGGATTTTCCAGGCAAGAGTCCTGGCGTGGGGTGCCACTGCCTTCTCCACTATGACCACTAGGTAGGCTTTATTATCTCTAGTCCACAGAAGAGGAAAGTGGGACTTAGAAAGAGTAACTAATATATTCAAAGAGACACAAATATTATAATGAAAAGCTATAGTTAGCTTTCAGTTCTTTTGATTACAAATTCAGTGCTCCTTCCATTATACCAAAGATCACCTAAGGGACTGATGCACCAGAGAAGTATGCAATGAGCAATGTTTCTGTGACTTTGGGCTTATTTCAATAAAGTTTTTTGTTTCATTTCATGATAGTATTTTTTTTAATTTTTATTTTTACTTTATTTTACTTTACAATACTGTATTGGTTTTGCCATACATTGACATGAATCCACCACGGGTGTACATGAGTTCCCAAACATGAACCCCCCTCCCACCTCCCACCCCATATCATCTCTCTGGATCATCCCCGTGCACCAGCCCCAAGCATCCTGTATCCTGCATCGAACATAGACTAGCGATTTGTTTCTTACATGATAGTATACATGTTTCAATGCCATTCTCCCAAATCATCCCCCCCTCTCCCTCTCCCTCAGAGTCCAAAAGTCCGCTCTACACATCTGTGTCTCTTTTGCTGTCTTGCATACAGGGTCATGATAGTATTTTAAAAATGAATTTTCTAGTTATAGAGATAGCTTCTGTTGACAATGGGACTCCTCAATTGAAAGACACTTTATGAAGAAAATCATAGCAGATTTCTTGCCCTCCTTCTCATCACCATCATAGGAAACTTTATTGAGTTTCCTATATGTAGGCACTGTAATGAGCATTTTACATGGATTATGTCCTCACCTGATCCTGTAAACAATCTTATGAGATAAACTAGTATCATTTTTTGCCCCCTCATTTTTTAACACATTGCCTATAAAATGGATCTAAACAGAATTCAAATCTGTGAGTCCTTAAGGGACTTTGTGTTCTCCCTGAAGCTTACCAATTTGGTTTAAAATATAGTTCATATAAATCCTTATCCATAGCTTTCATTCCCTCTCCCTACAGCTCTCAGTGCTCAAATATATCACAACATATGATTTGACTTGATGGTTTTTATCCATGGCAAGACAGAACAGTTTTAAAAAGAACTGAAAATGCTCCCCAAATTCAGTTGCTCTGATATTCTTCCCGAATTCAGTATGGGAATGAGTCTCCTGAGATCTCTAAATGACACCGTCCTTGTCTTCTGTCCTAAGGAGCCTGTCCAATGGCAAACACAGAACTTCTCATTGCACATCTATCACTCATGGGCCAAGAAGAAAGCTTGGTATATACTCCCAATCTTCCTGGAAACTAACTGCTCATCTTTCCTTGGTCCATCAGTCCTCATGCCTGACCTCAAAGGCATTCTATTTGAAAAATAATGAAAATCCAATCAACAAAATCAAACCTATTGGTCCACGTCTTGTCAATTCTGAAGGTACCCAAAATACTGTAGAAGGGGTAGCCTCATAAGTGAGTGCTCTGTTCCCCAAGTGAAATAACAAAGCTTCCCAGATACTTGGCATGCTACTCAAATAGCTGCTGAAATGGATGTGGTCTCCTTGACAGAGAAGATCAGGGAAAGGCTAGAGCAGAATTCAGGAGCTGGAAGCAGTGTGTCTCAGGTACACAGCCACACTGCTGGAAAATAAAGACTTTACAGTTGGTAGAATTGAGACCAGCTAGGTATATTTGGCACCCTATGTGCTGCAGAATCTGACTTCTGATCTTAGATTCCTGTATCTTTAATAAGAATATCGTGATCCTTAAGCACACTCAAGTTTGAGAACTAGTGTAATAGACTCAGGAGCCAAACAACCTGGGTTCAAATCTCTTTGTGTCTTAATACCTATACCTGAAAAATGAGGATATTCATAATATCTAATTCCTAAGATTAAATGAGATATTGTATATAAAAAGCCCCAAAGTGACTAGCATGGCGTGAGCAATTTCTATTAGCTACTAGTCTTACAAAAAATTACATTTGCATAACAGAGTTACCCTTTCCAAAAAGACTTTCACAATTATAAAACCATATTATTTTACAACAATACTAAAAGGCAATAAAAATTTCATTATGTCTATTTTAAAGGGGAGGAAATGAAAGCACAAGAGAAACCGGGGGCTTAGAGTGGCAAATAGGATTCATCCTGTATACAAAGCACAATTGAAGATAATGGTTGCCTATGGTGCAGTATTGAAAAGGTTCCTTGGTACTACCTGAGGCAACAGACTTAGTTAAACCAACCTGCTGGTAAGTGGCAGAGTTGAAAATAAAATCAGAAAGTAAGATCGGCTACCCAACATCCATCTTCCTCTTTTATCTCACACAGACACCCTAGGCTGTTGAGCACAAGAACACGCTCACTGATGGTGGGCATAAGATAAAGCAGGATGTTATGGAAGAAACCTGGCACATCTTATTAAAAGAGAATTGCTTTGCTTTGGAGCAATATCCTTCTTATTTTGATATTTCTTTCTTTCTGCTACTTGGAACATGGAAATAAAGGCTGGTGCTACAGCAACAATATTGTGACCATAAATCAAACTAGAGGCTGGAGCTGGTCTATTGGAACACTGAACAAAAATAAAACAAGCTTGAGTGGTATCATACCAGCCATGGATGGTATACATCTGGGGTTCATGTTATATGAAAGTATCTTATTAAAGCGACTGCTATTTGAGGGTGTTTATTAGTTGCAGTTGAATACAATTCCTAACTTATATAAATCCTTTTTTTTTGTATTAGCACTACTTTTTCTCTAGAACTATTTTAATAAAAATCATACTGTTCTAGGAGACTTTGTTTTTAAGTTTTATTATATCTATATGCTCATTGCTAAACAACAAAGTACAAAGAAAAATAAATAAAACTCATGCATAACTTCAATGCCCAGAACTAAAATGCAGTTAACATTTTGATGTTTTGACTTCTAGTCTTTTTTCTAGCCCTATGTCATAAATATTGATGAGCTCATAATACACTTTTTTCATTTATTGAATAAATGTTTGCCTGCTACATTAAATTTATTTTAAACAATACTGAATGCTATATAACAGTGTACTCTGTGGATGCGTCATAATTAGCATTTTCCTATGATTCTGACTGTTTTCTGTGCTTTGATGTTATAGACATTACAACACTGAACATTTTAATGTATAAAGATGATTTGTTTATGTATTTCAGATCCTTTCCTTTGGGCAGATTCCTAATGTAGCATTATTAGGTAAAGGATCTAAATATTTTCTAGCTTCAATGCACAGGGTCAAAATGGTTTTCCAAAACATACTGCCATACACCCAATCTATTCAATGGCACAAAGTATGGTTTATTTGATTATTTTAGCTAGCTTAATAAATGAAAAAGTTATATCCCAGGGTAGTTTTACTTTGGAAGTGTTATTTTTGAGAGTGAACACTGCTCATGTTCCTCACCACTTGGGTTCCCTACTGTGTTTTATATATTTTTGTATCTCCCATATGTATCCCATGTCCTGGATCACAGGATAGACTCAACATGGCTTTACCAGAAAGATATGGTTATTCATTAATAATCATGTACCTTAAACTGTCTGAGCGAAATTTCCTTTAGAATCATTACACATTAGATTATATCCCATGGTGTTTTACTCTTTGAGTATTCGTAATCCATGAATGATTACAATAATTATAGCTAACACTGAGTGTTCTCTATTTATTACACACTACTTTAAAAACTTTAAGTGTATTATCTCATTCAATATTCACAATGACCCTGTGAGGTAGATAGTGTTAGTCTCCCTATTTTTGGATTTAGAAGCTGAGGCAAAGAGATGTGAAATCAAAGGAACAAGGATTTTAACTTATGCCGTGTTGTTCTAGAATGAGTTTTTACTCAGTAAAAACGTGCCTGGAAACTTGTTAAGCATTTTGGGGAAATGAAGAGGGGGATAAAAACATGATGCTGTCCCCTCAAAATTCAATGTGATCTCGTAGACAAAACCAGAGACAGTAAACGTGGATAATAACAATGATAATAATAAGCCACATTTATTGAGTGCAAGACACTGTTCTAAGCACTTAATCCTCTGAAAACACTCATGCTGTAGATACTATTATTATTTCCATTTTAAAGATAAAGAAACTAAAGAAGAGTGGTTATGCAGTTTGTTCTAGGCGGTAAGTGATGGAGCCGGGATTTGAATCAAGACAGATACCAGAGCCCACCTTCTTAACCACTTTGTATAAAATGTTCAAAGGTTGAATATAAAAGAATAGAAGATGCCACCTACTTAACTGTCAAAGAAAGAGACTCAGTGTACTAAGTGAATTCACAAGACAGTATATTCATTGTGAACTGGTAGCCCTGCCATCCTTCATTTTGAAATTAAAATGGCAGCTAAAATAACAGGGCATTCGAGAAAAGGCCTAGAGTTTCTACTTCAGACAAACGTAGCTTCAGATCTCAGCTCTACCACTTCCTAAAATAATGTGAATAAATACTCTTCTGTAACAAGGGGGTTGTAAAGATGATGTAAATTGCTCTACAAATGGACATCTAACAAACTTCCAAGCCTTTTGTAGGGACACAAAGAGTTTGATTTACCTTATGAAGCAGACACTATTGACTGACTCTCTTTTATCATACCTTCCTCTGCAGTAAGAGTATGAAAACTAAAATACTAGATTTTCCAGCCTTCCAGTGATGTGGTATGGGCAATGAGGAATAGGCAGATGCCTTTAGGAAGCTGTCTACCCACAAATAAAAAGTGAATGCCGTGCAGGAAAAGACCCGCCTTCTTCATCTTGTCCGGACTCGTAAAACGATTCCAGGCAGAGTAGTAGCTGTTTTGAGAACATGAAGACTAACACTGCTCAGAAATCATAATAGGTGATCCCCAAATGGCTGTAGTTATTATTTTAAAGGCAATAAGAATTGCCTTTAAAATAATAAATAAAATGATAAATAAAATGCCTGAGATTAACTGCCATTTATAAGAAACTGCTGCTGCTGCTGCTGCTGCTAAGTCGCTTCAGTCATGTTCGACTCTGTGCGACCCCAGAGACGGCAGCCCACCAGGCTCCCCCATCCCTGGGTTCTCCAGGCAAGAACACTGGAGTGGGTTGCCATTTCCTTCTCCAATGCATGAAAGTGAAAAGTGAAAGTGAAGTCATTCAGTTGAGTCTGACTCTTAGCGACCCCGTGGACTACAGCCCACCAGGCTCCTCCATCCATGGGATTTTCCAGGCAAGAGTACTGGAGTGGGGTGCCATTGCCTTCTCCGTTATAAGAACTTACTAGGGGCCAAACCCTGGAATTCTAAAACCTAAGCAAAAAAACCCAAAATCACGTTCCTTCTTCCTCCCATTCTGGCTCTCCTTCCCACACCACGGACTGTAGAGTAACACAGTGGAAACACAAAATGAACAGACAAATAAATGAATCACCTAGGAGCAAAAGAACTAGGAAGAAAAATAAAGCAGAGTTCAGGGGCCACAAGGGAAGGAGGCATGAGAAGCAGCAGGGTGGGACATTACCATGGGGAACAGTGAGTGATGCTTTGGTCTTCAGAACGAAAAATATCTCATCATTTTGCTGATAGGAAGATGAAGGGCCAGAGAATCCATTAGTTTCTTTGACTAACCTAATGTCACAGAGTGCTGATTTCTTCTGAATCAGCCCCAGTTAGAGTAAAAATTCTTGTCCTCAAAATTTTTAATGTATACACATCATATATAAATAAATGTATAAGATGCCATATATATGATGTATATATACACACATATGGCATATATGTATATATACACACACAGGTACATGTGTGTCATGTATGTACATGACTGTACATATATACATACATATGGCATCTTCTTATACATTAAAATATATGTACATATATATATACACACACATACATATATATTTTAAAGAGTTGAATACTGGATAGCTAGGTATCTCACAGCTCCACCTTGATAACTATTTTCTTCAAAACTCTTCCATTAAACATGAAGACTTTTAGCAACTGGATGCAAAAGGGACATTAAAAACATGCTCTCCATTGTCTAAAATGTTTCTAATTATTTTTATAAAGTGTATGCCTTTTTCCAGTACCCCATGCTCCACAGGAATAACCTACTTTGTCAATTTTACTTTGGGAGAAAAAAGAAAGAAAATGCAAAACTGAACTGTGTGTGTATACACACACACACACACACACACGTTTTGCTTGTTTGTTTGTTTAGACAAAGCTATTTCCCTCCTTTTATTTCAGCCTGTTCTGTCCAGAGTGATGGCATGGCTACTGGCAAAGTCCATTCTATCTTTTAGCCTCCATGGCCCTACCAGACTCACAGCAGAGCTTCAAAATATTGACTTGAAAAGTAATTAAGATATAAGTATTCCAAAAGAGAACACATGGTTATTTAAAGTCATTGGACACCATTCAAAAGGAAAGATCTGTGGAATCCAAGGGCTGAGAGCCATCATGCTGCTTCTCCCCCACTTCTCACATTGATAAAAAGGACTAATTATAAATCTCCAGCAAATATGACCTGGTAAAGAGTTTTCAAACAAAAGCCTGCACAGAACGGCATATCTGGCAGATCTGGGCACTTGTTTTCCCTAATAACCATTAAGGTTGTTCCTATAAACCATTTTACAGCAACATTAGAAATATCAGAGTTTACGTTCTCCTTAATGAATTGCTGCAGAATGTTTGCGCTGTATCACGTCTCCAAATGATGCCTTCTCCTCGCTTTGTCTCTGCTGCGCTTTTTCCCCCCTTAACATTTCATTTCCAATGACACGTCAGCCGTCTTTCACCAACCTCAAAGGAAAGTTGAATGCGGGGCTCACAAAGTTAAGCTGACATTTGCTCCCTTCCAATAAAAAATATTTAGTCCATTAAACATAAATAGCTGTCATTATGATACATGGACTGAGTGCAAACCTCCCGGTTCCCTCTGATGTTTATTACATCCAAACAACTGCAGTGCCTGCATGTTTTCAACTTTAGTGTATTGATTAAACTTTTAAATGGCTGCCATATAACCCAGGGACAGCGGGAAGATTAATTTGCGTCAATGTTCATCTGTAATTCATTAGCCATTTATTCTTTACAACCACATGGGCTATCAAGAAAATGCAGGCCATTTTTCACTCGGCACAGGCTGAGAACAGATTCTGAAATTTGTGCTGCATACAAATAAGTTCCCCAGGCCTGGCTAGTTGCTTGGCTTTTCAAAAGTTGAAGTTGGGAAACGGCAGCCAGGAAGGAACATTAAAAACCAGAAATAGGGGGGAAAATACATTCTCGGGGTGCTCATGGCTTCACGGAGTTTGTCCACTGTCTTTTCATCCATGGATTACGGTTTCTTACTTCAGTCAGATAAAAATAACAGAAACTTGTGTCTGAGCAAAGGTCATCAATAAAACGGGTTGCTTTTTCCCATCCCTCCCTCCCCACCCCATCCCTCTTTTTTTTTTTTTTTAGTATATCCTAAAATGCTGTTTCTGGCAGAAAACTCCTGAAAGTGGCAGAGGAGGACAGACAAGCATAGCCTGAGAGGAACTTGGAGCTGCACCCTCAGATGACGGTGGCATTTGGACCCACTCTCCCTGAAACTCTTCCCCTGCCTTGCGCTGGGAAGGTGCCCAACCAAATAGCAGTGCTTTTCCTGAGGGAAGAGGTAAGCCATCTGGCTTCTCCATGTGCCCTCTGACCCCCTTGGCAGAACACAAAACGCATATTAAAGGCATAAATGGAATGGGCGCCCTGGTTAAAGGCCCTTCAACACACCAGGCACTCGGAGAGGGAAGGAAGGAGGAGTCCACGTGTGCTCAGGTCGGGGCTGGAGGAGGATAGAGCATGCAAGGGAAATTTTTCTTCATAAGGATGAATAATTAAAGTGGAGAGCTAAGCGTCCTGGCCTCACACTGGCTAATAACTGCGAGAGAGAGCAGTGAAAAATCAATGGTCAGGACATCTGAGGCAGAGGACTGGCACGTACCCACTTGCAGGACATGTGAAAGGCAACATGCAGATGCTCAAGGCGACAACTGTTTTCTCTGGTCCAGAGTGTCCACAAAAATCAAAGGCACCAGGGATGTTGGTAACCTTTGGTAACAAAGTCTATGAAACAGCCTACAAAGAAGGGCTCGGGGAGGAGGCTGTAAATTACTCATTCATAATATAACAGCTCAGGCTGCTTACAGCCAAGGATGAAAGGGAGCCCTCCACAAAAGGCTCCATCTGGAGCCCTGCTTGTCCCAACCCAGGAGTCGCCAGCACTAAGAATCCTCATCACACAACTCCTTTTCAGGCCGTTGGGGGAGATGGGTATGTGTGGCGGGGGTGGGGTGGGATCATCACGCATCATATAAATGCAGCTTGAAGAGTTTTATTTGGCCTGTGGATGTGACATGTGTCAAAAGGAATGCACATGAATTGGAGAAAAATGCACTGGATGGAACCTCAAGGTCATTAGATCCATCTTCCGCTATATATAGGATCTGTCAACTTTATCTTTTTTTTTTTCACAGTAATGAGTACCCTTGGCTTTGCATTTCACAGGAGCTCAATACATATTTGTAGAGTGATTGGCTAATCAACCTAAAGCACACAGATTCATTCATTCAACCATTCAATGAAGCCATACGTATGGACCGTCTATCATACCTCCCACACTGTTCTAGACCAAAGATAAAATGAGGAGGAAGTACAGGTGCAAACTCTCAGCAACAGGGTACTTCTCTATCACATATGACTTTTACTTTCATGTGGGGCCAAGGTTTATTCTTGAATCCCACCCATGATCGTGGGTTTAGAGGACAAAGCCCTGTGTTTTGCCTAACCTTTCTATGGGCAAACACTGAAAATGATGGGGCTTGGGCAGCTGACCCCTTGTTAATTGAGTAACAGCTAGAATAAATGAATCTGAAATTCTAAAAGAAAAAAAAATCAAAATACATGTTTACTGGAAATTTCAATTAACTTCTATGGATAAGCATAATGTCTCTAGGTGAGGTTAGCATACAGTTTGATTTTGGAGATGATGCACCACAAATTTGCATGCATTTATCACTACTGACCCTGAGTCTGAGGAGCAAAAAGAAATTTTGTTAAAGTTTCAGTCAATTAAGAAACAAATACTGAAGAAAACTGCATTTACTACATTTTTTTTTTGAGGATATAGGTCATAAAGAATAAACAAAAATCATTATCTCTACTCTCAGCAAGGACTTAACAATGTCTTTGGGAAGACAAAAATTAACTCAAGAAACCTAACTAATACAAAAGAGAATCGGGGACAAACAGATTTAACATGCTTTTTTCCTCTTCTCTTAAATAATCTATAGAAAAATATTTATGTCCAGTGATATCAAAGTTGCTGGGATACCAGAACTTCTCACACACAAAAAACTGATGGCTGAAAGTCATCCAACAACATATATTGACACCTGAAAACACTCGTATGCTTTCTCCCTTTAATTTCAATTCTTGATTCCTATTTTAAGGATATCATTCCCAAAGAGAGGAACTACACAACAAAGATTTTACTGCAGAGTTTTCTGTTATAAGGAACAGAGTATAAAGCAAAGATTAAGTAAATAATAGTACACTGACTCCTTAGAATATTGGGTGGCTATTAAAATGGTAAGAATGAATACAATGAAGCAACAGAGAGAAGCTTAAGTCTATGCTAAAATAAGCTACAAAACTGTAAGTTCACCAGGTTACAGCTATGTATTCATATTAAAATACTGTAAGGGAATATATACAACTCAAAATAGGGAGTTAAAGCTTAACAAAATATGTATTCTTTCTTTATCAAATGTTCTGGGAGTCTGTTTTATTGTTTCAATAATTAGAAAAAGTTCTAAAATATTTAAACTGTAGCGAACAGATAACAAAAGCTATAAATATTGAAAGGAAGCTTCATGCTAGAGGAGCTAAAGTTTGGCCTTTAACATTTTTTTTTTTTAAAGAAATGATTCCTAATACATAGAAAAGAAGAGAAAGACTATCCCTGGAAAGGAATATTCTCAGCGAAGTATTTGAAATGTGCATGACCTGAAGAAGGAATAATGAAGAGATCTGTCTGGCTAGAGTGGATGAGATACTTTGGAGAAATAGTGTTAGACAAATAGCACTGGATAATTTTTAAAAACTTTGGTTATGTCAGAGTGTAACTATTTCCTTTCGACCTTCTCTTTTTCAAACTAATAGATGTATTTCTGACTTTACAATCCTGCTTTAGCTCTACCTAAGTATATGGGATAAATGAAATTAAAAATAATATATCAAAAGGATTGGTTATGTTTGTAGTTTTCAACTTTAGGAAGTGACTTTCAACTTAGCTAATAAATTAAAAAAAAGGATAGTTGAGATCATTTTGAAATAGAAGAACAGGAATAATGTTTGCAATTTTTCACTAAGTGTCCAATAAAATGGAGGAAAAAAGATAAAGAAAAAGAATGGGGTGGGTGATGAGAATTATCATTGCCTCATAAATAACAATGCTACAATAATTAAACATGGAACTTGTAAAAAAATGAAAGAGATTAATGGTACAAAAAAGAAAGCAAGAAAAAGAAGATTCTATTATAAAGGAATTTAAACCATCATAAAGTTGATAGTTTATATCAGTGAGGAAATGAAAACCTGTTTAATAAATGCTAAAGGGACAAAATAAATCTGTAGTCCTAACCAGATATTCAAAAAATAACTGCATAATAACAACAGAAAGTGACTGGAGACTCTCCAGTCTCTAGGGATATGCATAAAGTCAGAGGCAGAAATAACACAGGAAAATATTGTCAGATTTGGCCATGTAAAAGCTTAAAAGTCTCTACATAATAAAACATCATAAAAAAGAAAAACGCAAACTGCAAATAAACAGATGTCTTAGATTTATTTTCCAAGACAGGCAAAAGGTTACTATCACTAACATGACAAATATTTTTTACAAATCAAAATGAAAATTACTAACATCTCCTTAGCTAAATGGGTAAACAATACAAACAACTGTTTACAACAAGAAAATAAAAATACCCAATAAACTATTTCCAGCCTCCCAAGGCTGAAGATAAATATTTTTTAAAACAGCTGTTTCATACTTCAAATGTAATATTAAGTGAAATGAACCCTCTCACACTCTGCTGGTAAAAGTTTAACTTGATAACAGCTTTATGTGATGGCTTACCCCTAAAAACACATATGGATAGTTTTTTGCCTCTGAAATACTGTCTGGGTTAGGAGGACAATTTACTTTTTACTGAATAAACTTATAATTTAAAAAAAAAATGCTGCAACTGTTGATCATTAAGAACAAACCAGTAGTAGTTTTGTTCTTTTTTGGTTATTTTTTGTAGCCACTCCTTATCTAGAAGATGTTCCCTTCAATTCTTTGTTCCAGGAGAGGTTTTTTTTTTTTTTAATTACAAATGGATGTATGCCATTAATACTACTTTATGTTTTTCATTATCATATCATTTTATTATCATTAGGAGTTTTTAATTTCTATTATTTTATGAGCTATTGTGTTTTGAAAACAACCAAATGTATGAGGTGTCCATCAACAGATAAATGGATAAAGCTGATGTGGTGTGTATGTGTGTGTATATATATATATATGTGAATATTATTAACCCATAAAAAAGAATGAGCCCCATTTGCAGCAACATGGATGGCTCTAGAGATTATCACACTAAGTGAAGAAAGCAGACGATAAAGACAAATATCATATGATATTGCTTATATGTGGAATCTAAAATGATTGATACAAATAAACTGATTCACAAAACATAAAAACACCCACAGACATAGAAAACAAACTTATGTTTACCAAAGGGATAAATTACAGGCTGGTAAATTAGGAGTTTGGGATTAGAATACACACACTACTGTATAACATAGGGAATTATTAAAAATACAATATTTTGCAATAACCTATAAAGGCAAAGAATCTGAAAAAATTATGCATAACTGAATCACTTTCCTGCATACTTGAAACTAACACAACATGGAAAATCAATTATATATCAATAAAAAAGAAAAACAAAAATTTTTTAAAAGAACAAAAATATCGAGCTTGTTAATGGTATTGATTTTCTATTTCATTAGTGTTTGTCTGTTTGACCTATGACAAATTGAGAGAAATATTTTGAACTCTTTAAATATTATATAGATTTTTCTACTCCTTATTTTTATGTAAACACTGGCTTTATATGCTATGAGGGGACCTTAGCATATTGATTCTAAAACACACTTTTTTTTTCACATTGAACATCATTCCAAATATTCCTTCCTGGATTATTTCCATTTTTTCTCAGGTACATGCTTTCAAAGCTCTTTCAGATGACTATACAGGTAGTAAGTTCTTCCCATTCCATGTCAATATTTCTTTATTTTGCACTCATTCTAGAAAAATAGTTTCACTTCTAATAAAGTTCTAGGCTAACATTTACTTTTCTATCAGTTCTCTGAAAAAATAACTCCAGTGATTCTTGGCTTCCATTTTGATGCTGAGAAATTTGCCTTTTGCTTTCATTCTAGTTGTCATTTCTTTGTAGGGGACTTTTTTTTTTTGGTCTATTTACTTTTATTTTTTTTTTTTGTGTGTGTAACTTTTATGAAGTTAATTTTTTTATTATTAAAGCAATACAATTAGTTATAGAATATTTTAGCATTTTTTATTTTTTTATTTTTTTTAGATTTTTATTTTTATTTTTTATAAATTTATTATTTTTTTAATTAATTTATTTATTTTTTAATTTTTACTTTACAATTCTGTATTGGTTTTGGCATAGATTGACATGAATC